>NW_028318542.1:2410000-2711250 GCF_062004578.1 Staurois parvus | reverse complement strand
CCTGTAAAAAAAAGTGCCGCTATGTTTCGAGTGAAAGGATGACGTTCACTGCACCTGGGACTGGACAAGTGTGGCTAGCAGAAGGTTTAACAGGGTAACATGGGAACGAGACTTATCATGATATGATATAGTATATATAGTTATATACGCCTATAGTTTACCGTACGCCATGATCTCACCCACCAATGCTGACACAGCTTGGATGAAGGTCAGAATACCAGCCAGAGGACGCCGCTCCTGCCGCTCCAAAAAGAAACATCATTCAGCCGTCACAGCGTTGGAATTGGGAAAATATCTTCAATGTGTTAGCTCTCCATTTTTTTAACTCTGCCATGGCCGGTCCTAAGCCCGTGCTGCGAAAAGAGGAAGGTTGGGTGCTGGGACAGTAAACCAGCCCTGTAAAAAAAAGTGCCGCTATGTTTCGAGTGAAAGGAAGACGTTCACTGCACCTGGGACTGGACAAGTGTGGCTAGCAGAAGGTTTAACAGGGTAACATGGGAACGAGACTTATCATGATATGATATAGTATATATAGTTATATACGCCTATAGTTTACCGTACGCCATGATCTCACCCACCAATGCTGACACAGCTTGGATGAAGGTCAGAATACCAGCCAGAGGACGCCGCTCCTGCCGCTCCAAAAAGAAACATCATTCAGCCGTCACAGCGTTGGAATTGGGAAAATATCTTCAATGTGTTAGCTCTCCATTTTTTTAACTCTGCCATGGCCGGTCCTAAGCCCGTGCTGCGAAAAGAGGAAGGTTGGGTGCTGGGACAGTAAACCAGCCCTGTACAAAAAAGTGCCGCTATGTTTCGAGTGAAAGGAGGACGTTCACTGCACCTGGGACTGGACAAGTGTGGCTAGCAGAAGGTTTAACAGGGTAACATGGGAACGAGACTTATCATGATATGATATAGTATATATAGTTATATATGCCTATAGTTTACCGTACGCCATGATCTCACCCACCAATGCTGACACAGCTTGGATGAAGGTCAGAATACCAGTCAGAGGACGCCGCTCCTGCCGCTCCAAAAAGAAACATCATTCAGCCGTCACAGCGTTGGAATTGGGAAAATATCTTCAATGTGTTAGCTCTCCATTTTTTTAACTCTGCCATGGCCGGTCCTAAGCCCGTGCTGCGAAAAGAGGAAGGTTGGGTGCTGGGACAGTAAACCAGCCCTGTAAAAAAAAGTGCCGCTATGTTTCGAGTGAAAGGAAGACGTTCACTGCACCTGGGACTGGACAAGTGTGGCTAGCAGAAGGTTTAACAGGGTAACATGGGAACGAGACTTATCATGATATGATATAGTATATATAGTTATATACGCCTATAGTTTACCGTACGCCATGATCTCACCCACCAATGCTGACACAGCTTGGATGAAGGTCAGAATACCAGCCAGAGGACGCCGCTCCTGCCGCTCCAAAAAGAAACATCATTCAGCCGTCACAGCGTTGGAATTGGGAAAATATCTTCAATGTGTTAGCTCTCCATTTTTTTAACTCTGCCATGGCCGGTCCTAAGCCCGTGCTGCGAAAAGAGGAAGGTTGGGTGCTGGGACAGTAAACCAGCCCTGTAAAAAAAAGTGCCGCTATGTTTCGAGTGAAAGGAAGACGTTCACTGCACCTGGGACTGGACAAGTGTGGCTAGCAGAAGGTTTAACAGGGTAACATGGGAACGAGACTTATCATGATATGATATAGTATATATAGTTATATACGCCTATAGTTTACCGTACACCATGATCTCACCCACCAATGCTGACACAGCTTGGATGAAGGTCAGAATACCAGCCAGAGGACGCCGCTCCTGCCGCTCCAAAAAGAAACATCATTCAGCCGTCACAGCGTTGGAATTGGGAAAATATCTTCAATGTGTTAGCTCTCCATTTTTTTAACTCTGCCATGGCCGGTCCTAAGCCCGTGCTGCGAAAAGAGGAAGGTTGGGTGCTGGGACAGTAAACCAGCCCTGTAAAAAAAAGTGCCGCTATGTTTCGAGTGAAAGGAAGACGTTCACTGCACCTGGGACTGGACAAGTGTGGCTAGCAGAAGGTTTAACAGGGTAACATGGGAACGAGACTTATCATGATATGATATAGTATATATAGTTATATACGCCTATAGTTTACCGTACGCCATGATCTCACCCACCAATGCTGACACAGCTTGGATGAAGGTCAGAATACCAGCCAGAGGACGCCGCTCCTGCCGCTCCAAAAAGAAACATCATTCAGCCGTCACAGCGTTGGAATTGGGAAAATATCTTCAATGTGTTAGCTCTCCATTTTTTTAACTCTGCCATGGCCGGTCCTAAGCCCGTGCTGCAAAAAGAGGAAGGTTGGGTGCTGGGACAGTAAACCAGCCCTGTAAAAAAAAGTGCCGCTATGTTTCGAGTGAAAGGAAGACGTTCACTGCACCTGGGACTGGACAAGTGTGGCTAGCAGAAGGTTTAACAGGGTAACATGGGAACGAGACTTATCATGATATGATATAGTATATATAGTTATATACGCCTATAGTTTACCGTACGCCATGATCTCACCCACCAATGCTGACACAGCTTGGATGAAGGTCAGAATACCAGCCAG
Source organism: Staurois parvus (assembly GCF_062004578.1). Taxonomy (NCBI): domain Eukaryota; kingdom Metazoa; phylum Chordata; class Amphibia; order Anura; family Ranidae; genus Staurois; species Staurois parvus. The sequence goes on along the minus strand of NW_028318542.1, from coordinate 2,708,655 downwards.
AGGACGCCGCTCCTGCCGCTCCAAAAAGAAACATCATTCAGCCGTCACAGCGTTGGAATTGGGAAAATATCTTCAATGTGTTAGCTCTCCATTTTTTTAACTCTGCCATGGCCAGTCTTAAGCCCGTGCTGCGAAAAGAGGAAGGTTGGGTGCTGGGACAGTAAACCAGCCCTGTAAAAAAAAGTGCCGCTATGTTTCGAGTGAAAGGAAGACGTTCACTGCACCTGGGACTGGACAAGTGTGGCTAGCAGAAGGTTTAACAGGGTAACATGGGAACGAGACTTATCATGATATGATATAGTATATATAGTTATATACGCCTATAGTTTACCGTACGCCATGATCTCACCCACCAATGCTGACATAGCTTGGATGAAGGTCAGAATACCAGCCAGAGGACGCCGCTCCTGCCGCTCCAAAAAGAAACATCATTCAGCCGTCACAGCGTTGGAATTGGGAAAATATCTTCAATGTGTTAGCTCTCCATTTTTTTAACTCTGCCATGGCCGGTCCTAAGCCCGTGCTGCGAAAAGAGGAAGGTTGGGTGCTGGGACAGTAAACCAGCCCTGTAAAAAAAAGTGCCGCTATGTTTCGAGTGAAAGGAAGACGTTCACTGCACCTGGGACTGGACAAGTGTGGCTAGCAGAAGGTTTAACAGGGTAACATGGGAACGAGACTTATCATGATATGATATAGTATATATAGTTATATACGCCTATAGTTTACCGTACGCCATGATCTCACCCACCAATGCTGACACAGCTTGGATGAAGGTCAGAATACCAGCCAGAGGACGCCGCTCCTGCCGCTCCAAAAAGAAACATCATTCAGCCGTCACAGCGTTGGAATTGGGAAAATATCTTCAATGTGTTAGCTCTCCATTTTTTTAACTCTGCCATGGCCGGTCCTAAGCCCGTGCTGCGAAAAGAGGAAGGTTGGGTGCTGGGACAGTAAACCAGCCCTGTAAAAAAAAGTGCCGCTATGTTTCGAGTGAAAGGAAGACGTTCACTGCACCTGGGACTGGACAAGTGTGGCTAGCAGAAGGTTTAACAGGGTAACATGGGAACGAGACTTATCATGATATGATATAGTATATATAGTTATATACGCCTATAGTTTACCGTACGCCATGATCTCACCCACCAATGCTGACACAGCTTGGATGAAGGTCAGAATACCAGCTAGAGGACGCCGCTCCTGCCGCTCCAAAAAGAAACATCATTCAGCCGTCACAGCGTTGGAATTGGGAAAATATCTTCAATGTGTTAGCTCTCCATTTTTTTAACTCTGCCATGGCCGGTCCTAAGCCCGTGCTGCGAAAAGAGGAAGGTTGGGTGCTGGGACAGTAAACCAGCCCTGTAAAAAAAAGTGCCGCTATGTTTCGAGTGAAAGGAAGACGTTCACTGCACCTGGGACTGGACAAGTGTGGCTAGCAGAAGGTTTAACAGGGTAACATGGGAACGAGACTTATCATGATATGATATAGTATATATAGTTATATACGCCTATAGTTTACCGTACACCATGATCTCACCCACCAATGCTGACACAGCTTGGATGAAGGTCAGAATACCAGCCAGAGGACGCCGCTCCTGCCGCTCCAAAAAGAAACATCATTCAGCCGTCACAGCGTTGGAATTGGGAAAATATCTTCAATGTGTTAGCTCTCCATTTTTTTAACTCTGCCATGGCCGGTCCTAAGCCCGTGCTGCGAAAAGAGGAAGGTTGGGTGCTGGGACAGTAAACCAGCCCTGTAAAAAAAAGTGCCGCTATGTTTCGAGTGAAAGGAAGACGTTCACTGCACCTGGGACTGGACAAGTGTGGCTAGCAGAAGGTTTAACAGGGTAACATGGGAACGAGACTTATCATGATATGATATAGTATATATAGTTATATACGCCTATAGTTTACCGTACGCCATGATCTCACCCACCAATGCTGACACAGCTTGGATGAAGGTCAGAATACCAGCCAGAGGACGCCGCTCCTGCCGCTCCAAAAAGAAACATCATTCAGCCGTCACAGCGTTGGAATTGGGAAAATATCTTCAATGTGTTAGCTCTCCATTTTTTTAACTCTGCCATGGCCGGTCCTAAGCCCGTGCTGCAAAAAGAGGAAGGTTGGGTGCTGGGACAGTAAACCAGCCCTGTAAAAAAAAGTGCCGCTATGTTTCGAGTGAAAGGAAGACGTTCACTGCACCTGGGACTGGACAAGTGTGGCTAGCAGAAGGTTTAACAGGGTAACATGGGAACGAGACTTATCATGATATGATATAGTATATATAGTTATATACGCCTATAGTTTACCGTACGCCATGATCTCACCCACCAATGCTGACGCAGCTTGGATGAAGGTCAGAATACCAGCCAGAGGACGCCGCTCCTGCCGCTCCAAAAAGAAACATCATTCAGCCGTCACAGCGTTGGAATTGGGAAAATATCTTCAATGTGTTAGCTCTCCATTTTTTTAACTCTGCCATGGCCGGTCCTAAGCCCGTGCTGCGAAAAGAGGAAGGTTGGGTGCTGGGACAGTAAACCAGCCCTGTAAAAAAAAGTGCCGCTATGTTTCGAGTGAAAGGAAGACGTTCACTGCACCTGGGACTGGACAAGTGTGGCTAGCAGAAGGTTTAACAGGGTAACATGGGAACGAGACTTATCATGATATGATATAGTATATATAGTTATATACGCCTATAGTTTACCGTACGCCATGATCTCACCCACCAATGCTGACATAGCTTGGATGAAGGTCAGAATACCAGCCAGAGGACGCCGCTCCTGCCGCTCCAAAAAGAAACATCATTCAGCCGTCACAGCGTTGGAATTGGGAAAATATCTTCAATGTATTAGCTCTCCATTTTTTTAACTCTGCCATGGCCGGTCCTAAGCCCGTGCTGCGAAAAGAGGAAGGTTGGGTGCTGGGACAGTAAACCAGCCCTGTAAAAAAAAGTGCCGCTATGTTTCGAGTGAAAGGAAGACGTTCACTGCACCTGGGACTGGACAAGTGTGGCTAGCAGAAGGTTTAACAGGGTAACATGGGAACGAGACTTATCATGATATGATATAGTATATATAGTTATATACGCCTATAGTTTACCGTACGCCATGATCTCACCCACCAATGCTGACACAGCTTGGATGAAGGTCAGAATACCAGCCAGAGGACGCCGCTCCTGCCGCTCCAAAAAGAAACATCATTCAGCCGTCACAGCGTTGGAATTGGGAAAATATCTTCAATGTGTTAGCTCTCCATTTTTTTAACTCTGCCATGGCCGGTCCTAAGCCCGTGCTGCGAAAAGAGGAAGGTTGGGTGCTGGGACAGTAAACCAGCCCTGTAAAAAAAAGTGCCGCTATGTTTCGAGTGAAAGGAAGACGTTCACTGCACCTGGGACTGGACAAGTGTGGCTAGCAGAAGGTTTAACAGGGTAACATGGGAACGAGACTTATCATGATATGATATAGTATATATAGTTATATACGCCTATAGTTTACCGTACGCCATGATCTCACCCACCAATGCTGACACAGCTTGGATGAAGGTCAGAATACCAGCCAGAGGACGCCGCTCCTGCCGCTCCAAAAAGAAACATCATTCAGCCGTCACAGCGTTGGAATTGGGAAAATATCTTCAATGTGTTAGCTCTCCATTTTTTTAACTCTGCCATGGCCGGTCCTAAGCCCGTGCTGCGAAAAGAGGAAGGTTGGGTGCTGGGACAGTAAACCAGCCCTGTAAAAAAAAGTGCCGCTATGTTTCGAGTGAAAGGAAGACGTTCACTGCACCTGGGACTGGACAAGTGTGGCTAGCAGAAGGTTTAACAGGGTAACATGGGAACGAGACTTATCATGATATGATATAGTATATATAGTTATATACGCCTATAGTTTACCGTACGCCATGATCTCACCCACCAATGCTGACACAGCTTGGATGAAGGTCAGAATACCAGCCAGAGGACGCCGCTCCTGCCGCTCCAAAAAGAAACATCATTCAGCCGTCACAGCGTTGGAATTGGGAAAATATCTTCAATGTGTTAGCTCTCCATTTTTTTAACTCTGCCATGGCCGGTCCTAAGCCCGTGCTGCGAAAAGAGGAAGGTTGGGTGCTGGGACAGTAAACCAGCCCTGTAAAAAAAAGTGCCGCTATGTTTCGAGTGAAAGGAAGACGTTCACTGCACCTGGGACTGGACAAGTGTGGCTAGCAGAAGGTTTAACAGGGTAACATGGGAACGAGACTTATCATGATATGATATAGTATATATAGTTATATACGCCTATAGTTTACCGTACGCCATGATCTCACCCACCAATGCTGACACAGCTTGGATGAAGGTCAGAATACCAGCCAGAGGACGCCGCTCCTGCCGCTCCAAAAAGAAACATCATTCAGCCGTCACAGCGTTGGAATTGGGAAAATATCTTCAATGTGTTAGCTCTCCATTTTTTTAACTCTGCCATGGCCGGTCCTAAGCCCGTGCTGCGAAAAGAGGAAGGTTGGGTGCTGGGACAGTAAACCAGCCCTGTAAAAAAAAGTGCCGCTATGTTTCGAGTGAAAGGAAGACGTTCACTGCACCTGGGACTGGACAAGTGTGGCTAGCAGAAGGTTTAACAGGGTAACATGGGAACGAGACTTATCATGATATGATATAGTATATATAGTTATATACGCCTATAGTTTACCGTACGCCATGATCTCACCCACCAATGCTGACACAGCTTGGATGAAGGTCAGAATACCAGCCAGAGGACGCCGCTCCTGCCGCTCCAAAAAGAAACATCATTCAGCCGTCACAGCGTTGGAATTGGGAAAATATCTTCAATGTGTTAGCTCTCCATTTTTTTAACTCTGCCATGGCCGGTCCTAAGCCCGTGCTGCGAAAAGAGGAAGGTTGGGTGCTGGGACAGTAAACCAGCCCTGTAAAAAAAAGTGCCGCTATGTTTCGAGTGAAAGGAAGACGTTCACTGCACCTGGGACTGGACAAGTGTGGCTAGCAGAAGGTTTAACAGGGTAACATGGGAACGAGACTTATCATGATATGATATAGTATATATAGTTATATACGCCTATAGTTTACCGTACGCCATGATCTCACCCACCAATGCTGACATAGCTTGGATGAAGGTCAGAATACCAGCCAGAGGACGCCGCTCCTGCCGCTCCAAAAAGAAACATCATTCAGCCGTCACAGCGTTGGAATTGGGAAAATATCTTCAATGTGTTAGCTCTCCATTTTTTTAACTCTGCCATGGCCAGTCCTAAGCCCGTGCTGCGAAAAGAGGAAGGTTGGGTGCTGGGACAGTAAACCAGCCCTGTAAAAAAAAGTGCCGCTATGTTTCGAGTGAAAGGAAGACGTTCACTGCACCTGGGACTGGACAAGTGTGGCTAGCAGAAAGTTTAACAGGGTAACATGGGAACGAGACTTATCATGATATGATATAGTATATATAGTTATATACGCCTATAGTTTACCGTACGCCATGATCTCACCCACCAATGCTGACACAGCTTGGATGAAGGTCAGAATACCAGCCAGAGGACGCCGCTCCTGCCGCTCCAAAAAGAAACATCATTCAGCCGTCACAGCGTTGGAATTGGGAAAATATCTTCAATGTGTTAGCTCTCCATTTTTTTAACTCTGCCATGGCCGGTCCTAAGCCCGTGCTGCGAAAAGAGGAAGGTTGGGTGCTGGGACAGTAAACCAGCCCTGTAAAAAAAAGTGCCGCTATGTTTCGAGTGAAAGGAAGACGTTCACTGCACCTGGGACTGGACAAGTGTGGCTAGCAGAAGGTTTAACAGGGTAACATGGGAACGAGACTTATCATGATATGATATAGTATATATAGTTATATACGCCTATAGTTTACCGTACGCCATGATCTCACCCACCAATGCTGACACAGCTTGGATGAAGGTCAGAATACCAGCCAGAGGACGCCGCTCCTGCCGCTCCAAAAAGAAACATCATTCAGCCGTCACAGCGTTGGAATTGGAAAAATATCTTCAATGTGTTAGCTCACCATTTTTTTAACTCTGCCATGGCCGGTCCTAAGCCCGTGCTGCGAAAAGAGGAAGGTTGGGTGCTGGGACAGTAAACCAGCCCTGTAAAAAAAAGTGCCGCTATGTTTCGAGTGAAAGGAAGACGTTCACTGCACCTGGGACTGGACAAGTGTGGCTAGCAGAAGGTTTAACAGGGTAACATGGGAACGAGACTTATCATGATATGATATAGTATATATAGTTATATACGCCTATAGTTTACCGTACGCCATGATCTCACCCACCAATGCTGACACAGCTTGGATGAAGGTCAGAATACCAGCCAGAGGACGCCGCTCCTGCCGCTCCAAAAAGAAACATCATTCAGCCGTCACAGCGTTGGAATTGGGAAAATATCTTCAATGTGTTAGCTCTCCATTTTTTTAACTCTGCCATGGCCGGTCCTAAGCCCGTGCTGCGAAAAGAGGAAGGTTGGGTGCTGGGACAGTAAACCAGCCCTGTAAAAATAAGTGCCGCTATGTTTCGAGTGAAAGGAAGACGTTCACTGCACCTGGGACTGGACAAGTGTGGCTAGCAGAAGGTTTAACAGGGTAACATGGGAACGAGACTTATCATGATATGATATAGTATATATAGTTATATACGCCTATAGTTTACCGTACACCATGATCTCACCCACCAATGCTGACACAGCTTGGATGAAGGTCAGAATACCAGCCAGAGGACGCCGCTCCTGCCGCTCCAAAAAGAAACATCATTCAGCCGTCACAGCGTTGGAATTGGGAAAATATCTTCAATGTGTTAGCTCTCCATTTTTTTAACTCTGCCATGGCCGGTCCTAAGCCCGTGCTGCGAAAAGAGGAAGGTTGGGTGCTGGGACAGTAAACCAGCCCTGTAAAAAAAAGTGCCGCTATGTTTCGAGTGAAAGGAAGACGTTCACTGCACCTGGGACTGGACAAGTGTGGCTAGCAGAAGGTTTAACAGGGTAACATGGGAACGAGACTTATCATGATATGATATAGTATATATAGTTATATACGCCTATAGTTTACCGTACGCCATGATCTCACCCACCAATGCTGACACAGCTTGGATGAAGGTCAGAATACCAGCCAGAGGACGCCGCTCCTGCCGCTCCAAAAAGAAACATCATTCAGCCGTCACAGCGTTGGAATTGGGAAAATATCTTCAATGTGTTAGCTCTCCATTTTTTTAACTCTGCCATGGCCGGTCCTAAGCCCGTGCTGCGAAAAGAGGAAGGTTGGGTGCTGGGACAGTAAACCAGCCCTGTAAAAAAAAGTGCCGCTATGTTTCGAGTGAAAGGAAGACGTTCACTGCACCTGGGACTGGACAAGTGTGGCTAGCAGAAGGTTTAACAGGGTAACATGGGAACGAGACTTATCATGATATGATATAGTATATATAGTTATATACGCCTATAGTTTACCGTACGCCATGATCTCACCCACCAATGCTGACACAGCTTGGATGAAGGTCAGAATACCAGCCAGAGGACGCCGCTCCTGCCGCTCCAAAAAGAAACATCATTCAGCCGTCACAGCGTTGGAATTGGGAAAATATCTTCAATGTGTTAGCTCTCCATTTTTTTAACTCTGCCATGGCCGGTCCTAAGCCCGTGCTGCGAAAAGAGGAAGGTTGGGTGCTGGGACAGTAAACCAGCCCTGTAAAAAAAAGTGCCGCTATGTTTCGAGTGAAAGGAAGACGTTCACTGCACCTGGGACTGGACAAGTGTGGCTAGCAGAAGGTTTAACAGGGTAACATGGGAACGAGACTTATCATGATATGATATAGTATATATAGTTATATACGCCTATAGTTTACCGTACGCCATGATCTCACCCACCAATGCTGACACAGCTTGGATGAAGGTCAGAATACCAGCCAGAGGACGCCGCTCCTGCCGCTCCAAAAAGAAACATCATTCAGCCGTCACAGCGTTGGAATTGGGAAAATATCTTCAATGTGTTAGCTCTCCATTTTTTTAACTCTGCCATGGCCGGTCCTAAGCCCGTGCTGCGAAAAGAGGAAGGTTGGGTGCTGGGACAGTAAACCAGCCCTGTAAAAAAAAGTGCCGCTATGTTTCGAGTGAAAGGAAGACGTTCACTGCACCTGGGACTGGACAAGTGTGGCTAGCAGAAGGTTTAACAGGGTAACATGGGAACGAGACTTATCATGATATGATATAGTATATATAGTTATATACGCCTATAGTTTACCGTACGCCATGATCTCACCCACCAATGCTGACACAGCTTGGATGAAGGTCAGAATACCAGCCAGAGGACGCCGCTCCTGCCGCTCCAAAAAGAAACATCATTCAGCCGTCACAGCGTTGGAATTGGGAAAATATCTTCAATGTGTTAGCTCTCCATTTTTTTAACTCTGCCATGGCCGGTCCTAAGCCCGTGCTGCAAAAAGAGGAAGGTTGGGTGCTGGGACAGTAAACCAGCCCTGTAAAAAAAAGTGCCGCTATGTTTCGAGTGAAAGGAAGACGTTCACTGCACCTGGGACTGGACAAGTGTGGCTAGCAGAAGGTTTAACAGGGTAACATGGGAACGAGACTTATCATGATATGATATAGTATATATAGTTATATACGCCTATAGTTTACCGTACACCATGATCTCACCCACCAATGCTGACACAGCTTGGATGAAGGTCAGAATACCAGCCAGAGGACGCCGCTCCTGCCGCTCCAAAAAGAAACATCATTCAGCCGTCACAGCGTTGGAATTGGGAAAATATCTTCAATGTGTTAGCTCTCCATTTTTTTAACTCTGCCATGGCCGGTCCTAAGCCCGTGCTGCGAAAAGAGGAAGGTTGGGTGCTGGGACAGTAAACCAGCCCTGTAAAAAAAAGTGCCGCTATGTTTCGAGTGAAAGGAAGACGTTCACTGCACCTGGGACTGGACAAGTGTGGCTAGCAGAAGGTTTAACAGGGTAACATGGGAACGAGACTTATCATGATATGATATAGTATATATAGTTATATACGCCTATAGTTTACCGTACGCCATGATCTCACCCACCAATGCTGACACAGCTTGGATGAAGGTCAGAATACCAGCCAGAGGACGCCGCTCCTGCCGCTCCAAAAAGAAACATCATTCAGCCGTCACAGCGTTGGAATTGGGAAAATATCTTCAATGTGTTAGCTCTCCATTTTTTTAACTCTGCCATGGCCGGTCCTAAGCCCGTGCTGCGAAAAGAGGAAGGTTGGGTGCTGGGACAGTAAACCAGCCCTGTAAAAAAAAGTGCCGCTATGTTTCGAGTGAAAGGAAGACGTTCACTGCACCTGGGACTGGACAAGTGTGGCTAGCAGAAGGTTTAACAGGGTAACATGGGAACGAGACTTATCATGATATGATATAGTATATATAGTTATATACGCCTATAGTTTACCGTACGCCATGATCTCACCCACCAATGCTGACACAGCTTGGATGAAGGTCAGAATACCAGCCAGAGGACGCCGCTCCTGCCGCTCCAGAAAGAAACATCATTCAGCCGTCACAGCGTTGGAATTGGGAAAATATCTTCAATGTGTTAGCTCTCCATTTTTTTAACTCTGCCATGGCCGGTCCTAAGCCCGTGCTGCGAAAAGAGGAAGGTTGGGTGCTGGGACAGTAAACCAGCCCTGTAAAAAAAAGTGCCGCTATGTTTCGAGTGAAAGGAAGACGTTCACTGCACCTGGGACTGGACAAGTGTGGCTAGCAGAAGGTTTAACAGGGTAACATGGGAACGAGACTTATCATGATATGATATAGTATATATAGTTATATACGCCTATAGTTTACCGTACACCATGATCTCACCCACCAATGCTGACATAGCTTGGATGAAGGTCAGAATACCAGCCAGAGGACGCCGCTCCTGCCGCTCCAAAAAGAAACATCATTCAGCCGTCACAGCGTTGGAATTGGGAAAATATCTTCAATGTGTTAGCTCTCCATTTTTTTAACTCTGCCATGGCCGGTCCTAAGCCCGTGCTGCGAAAAGAGGAAGGTTGGGTGCTGGGACAGTAAACCAGCCCTGTAAAAACAAGTGCCGCTATGTTTCGAGTGAAAGGAAGACGTTCACTGCACCTGGGACTGGACAAGTGTGGCTAGCAGAAGGTTTAACAGGGTAACATGGGAACGAGACTTATCATGATATGATATAGTATATATAGTTATATACGCCTATAGTTTACCGTACGCCATGATCTCACCCACCAATGCTGACACAGCTTGGATGAAGGTCAGAATACCAGCCAGAGGACGCCGCTCCTGCCGCTCCAAAAAGAAACATCATTCAGCCGTCACAGCGTTGGAATTGGGAAAATATCTTCAATGTGTTAGCTCTCCATTTTTTTAACTCTGCCATGGCCGGTCCTAAGCCCGTGCTGCGAAAAGAGGAAGGTTGGGTGCTGGGACAGTAAACCAGCCCTGTAAAAAAAAGTGCCGCTATGTTTCGAGTGAAAGGAAGACGTTCACTGCACCTGGGACTGGACAAGTGTGGCTAGCAGAAGGTTTAACAGGGTAACATGGGAACGAGACTTATCATGATATGATATAGTATATATAGTTATATACGCCTATAGTTTACCGTACGCCATGATCTCACCCACCAATGCTGACACAGCTTGGATGAAGGTCAGAATACCAGCCAGAGGACGCCGCTCCTGCCGCTCCAAAAAGAAACATCATTCAGCCGTCACAGCGTTGGAATTGGGAAAATATCTTCAATGTGTTAGCTCTCCATTTTTTTAACTCTGCCATGGCCGGTCCTAAGCCCGTGCTGCGAAAAGAGGAAGGTTGGGTGCTGGGACAGTAAACCAGCCCTGTAAAAAAAAGTGCCGCTATGTTTCGAGTGAAAGGAAGACGTTCACTGCACCTGGGACTGGACAAGTGTGGCTAGCAGAAGGTTTAACAGGGTAACATGGGAACGAGACTTATCATGATATGATATAGTATATATAGTTATATACGCCTATAGTTTACCGTACACCATGATCTCACCCACCAATGCTGACACAGCTTGGATGAAGGTCAGAATACCAGCCAGAGGACGCCGCTCCTGCCGCTCCAAAAAGAAACATCATTCAGCCGTCACAGCGTTGGAATTGGGAAAATATCTTCAATGTGTTAGCTCTCCATTTTTTTAACTCTGCCATGGCCGGTCCTAAGCCCGTGCTGCGAAAAGAGGAAGGTTGGGTGCTGGGACAGTAAACCAGCCCTGTAAAAAAAAGTGCCGCTATGTTTCGAGTGAAAGGAAGACGTTCACTGCACCTGGGACTGGACAAGTGTGGCTAGCAGAAGGTTTAACAGGGTAACATGGGAACGAGACTTATCATGATATGATATAGTATATATAGTTATATACGCCTATAGTTTACCGTACGCCATGATCTCACCCACCAATGCTGACACAGCTTGGATGAAGGTCAGAATACCAGCCAGAGGACGCCGCTCCTGCCGCTCCAAAAAGAAACATCATTCAGCCGTCACAGCGTTGGAATTGGGAAAATATCTTCAATGTGTTAGCTCTCCATTTTTTTAACTCTGCCATGGCCGGTCCTAAGCCCGTGCTGCGAAAAGAGGAAGGTTGGGTGCTGGGACAGTAAACCAGCCCTGTAAAAAAAAGTGCCGCTATGTTTCGAGTGAAAGGAAGACGTTCACTGCACCTGGGACTGGACAAGTGTGGCTAGCAGAAGGTTTAACAGGGTAACATGGGAACGAGACTTATCATGATATGATATAGTATATATAGTTATATACGCCTATAGTTTACCGTACGCCATGATCTCACCCACCAATGCTGACACAGCTTGGATGAAGGTCAGAATACCAGCCAGAGGATGCCGCTCCTGCCGCTCCAAAAAGAAACCTCATTCAGCCGTCACAGCGTTGGAATTGGGAAAATATCTTCAATGTGTTAGCTCTCCATTTTTTTAACTCTGCCATGGCCGTCCTAAGCCCGTGCTGCGAAAAGAGGAAGGTTGGGTGCTGGGACAGTAAACCAGCCCTGTAAAAAAAAGTGCCGCTATGTTTCGAGTGAAAGGAAGACGTTCACTGCACCTGGGACTGGACAAGTGTGGCTAGCAGAAGGTTTAACAGGGTAACATGGGAACGAGACTTATCATGATATGATATAGTATATATAGTTATATACGCCTATAGTTTACCGTACGCCATGATCTCACCCACCAATGCTGACACAGCTTGGATGAAGGTCAGAATACCAGCCAGAGGACGCCGCTCCTGCCGCTCCAAAAAGAAACATCATTCAGCCGTCACAGCGTTGGAATTGGGAAAATATCTTCAATGTGTTAGCTCTCCATTTTTTTAACTCTGCCATGGCCGGTCCTAAGCCCGTGCTGCGAAAAGAGGAAGGTTGGGTGCTGGGACAGTAAACCAGCCCTGTAAAAAAAAGTGCCGCTATGTTTCGAGTGAAAGGAAGACGTTCACTGCACCTGGGACTGGACAAGTGTGGCTAGCAGAAGGTTTAACAGGGTAACATGGGAACGAGACTTATCATGATATGATATAGTATATATAGTTATATACGCCTATAGTTTACCGTACGCCATGATCTCACCCACCAATGCTGACACAGCTTGGATGAAGGTCAGAATACCAGCCAGAGGACGCCGCTCCTGCCGCTCCAAAAAGAAACATCATTCAGCCGTCACAGCGTTGGAATTGGGAAAATATCTTCAATGTGTTAGCTCTCCATTTTTTTAACTCTGCCATGGCCGGTCCTAAGCCCGTGCTGCGAAAAGAGGAAGGTTGGGTGCTGGGACAGTAAACCAGCCCTGTAAAAAAAAGTGCCGCTATGTTTCGAGTGAAAGGAAGACGTTCACTGCACCTGGGACTGGACAAGTGTGGCTAGCAGAAGGTTTAACAGGGTAACATGGGAACGAGACTTATCATGATATGATATAGTATATATAGTTATATACGCCTATAGTTTACCGTACGCCATGATCTCACCCACCAATGCTGACACAGCTTGGATGAAGGTCAGAATACCAGCCAGAGGACGCCGCTCCTGCCGCTCCAAAAAGAAACATCATTCAGCCGTCACAGCGTTGGAATTGGGAAAATATCTTCAATGTGTTAGCTCTCCATTTTTTTAACTCTGCCATGGCCGGTCCTAAGCCCGTGCTGCGAAAAGAGGAAGGTTGGGTGCTGGGACAGTAAACCAGCCCTGTAAAAAAAAGTGCCGCTATGTTTCGAGTGAAAGGAAGACGTTCACTGCACCTGGGACTGGACAAGTGTGGCTAGCAGAAGGTTTAACAGGGTAACATGGGAACGAGACTTATCATGATATGATATAGTATATATAGTTATATACGCCTATAGTTTACCGTACGCCATGATCTCACCCACCAATGCTGACACAGCTTGGATGAAGGTCAGAATACCAGCCAGAGGACGCCGCTCCTGCCGCTCCAAAAAGAAACATCATTCAGCCGTCACAGCGTTGGAATTGGGAAAATATCTTCAATGTGTTAGCTCTCCATTTTTTTAACTCTGCCATGGCCGGTCCTAAGCCCGTGCTGCGAAAAGAGGAAGGTTGGGTGCTGGGACAGTAAACCAGCCCTGTAAAAAAAAGTGCCGCTATGTTTCGAGTGAAAGGAAGACGTTCACTGCACCTGGGACTGGACAAGTGTGGCTAGCAGAAAGTTTAACAGGGTAACATGGGAACGAGACTTATCATGATATGATATAGTATATATAGTTATATACGCCTATAGTTTACCGTACGCCATGATCTCACCCACCAATGCTGACACAGCTTGGATGAAGGTCAGAATACCAGCCAGAGGACGCCGCTCCTGCCGCTCCAAAAAGAAACATCATTCAGCCGTCACAGCGTTGGAATTGGGAAAATATCTTCAATGTGTTAGCTCTCCATTTTTTTAACTCTGCCATGGCCGGTCCTAAGCCCGTGCTGCGAAAAGAGGAAGGTTGGGTGCTGGGACAGTAAACCAGCCCTGTAAAAAAAAGTGCCGCTATGTTTCGAGTGAAAGGAAGACGTTCACTGCACCTGGGACTGGACAAGTGTGGCTAGCAGAAGGTTTAACAGGGTAACATGGGAACGAGACTTATCATGATATGATATAGTATATATAGTTATATACGCCTATAGTTTACCGTACGCCATGATCTCACCCACCAATGCTGACACAGCTTGGATGAAGGTCAGAATACCAGCCAGAGGACGCCGCTCCTGCCGCTCCAAAAAGAAACATCATTCAGCCGTCACAGCGTTGGAATTGGGAAAATATCTTCAATGTGTTAGCTCTCCATTTTTTTAACTCTGCCATGGCCGGTCCCTAAGCCCGTGCTGCGAAAAGAGGAAGGTTGGGTGCTGGGACAGTAAACCAGCCCTGTAAAAAAAAGTGCCGCTATGTTTCGAGTGAAAGGAAGACGTTCACTGCACCTGGGACTGGACAAGTGTGGCTAGCAGAAGGTTTAACAGGGTAACATGGGAACGAGACTTATCATGATATGATATAGTATATATAGTTATATACGCCTATAGTTTACCGTACGCCATGATCTCACCCACCAATGCTGACACAGCTTGGATGAAGGTCAGAATACCAGCCAGAGGACGCCGCTCCTGCCGCTCCAAAAAGAAACATCATTCAGCCGTCACAGCGTTGGAATTGGGAAAATATCTTCAATGTGTTAGCTCTCCATTTTTTTAACTCTGCCATGGCCGGTCCTAAGCCCGTGCTGCGAAAAGAGGAAGGTTGGGTGCTGGGACAGTAAACCAGCCCTGTAAAAAAAAGTGCCGCTATGTTTCGAGTGAAAGGAAGACGTTCACTGCACCTGGGACTGGACAAGTGTGGCTAGCAGAAGGTTTAACAGGGTAACATGGGAACGAGACTTATCATGATATGATATAGTATATATAGTTATATACGCCTATAGTTTACCGTACGCCATGATCTCACCCACCAATGCTGACACAGCTTGGATGAAGGTCAGAATACCAGCCAGAGGACGCCGCTCCTGCCGCTCCAAAAAGAAACATCATTCAGCCGTCACAGCGTTGGAATTGGGAAAATATCTTCAATGTGTTAGCTCTCCATTTTTTTAACTCTGCCATGGCCGGTCCTAAGCCCGTGCTGCGAAAAGAGGAAGGTTGGGTGCTGGGACAGTAAACCAGCCCTGTAAAAAAAAGTGCCGCTATGTTTCGAGTGAAAGGAAGACGTTCACTGCACCTGGGACTGGACAAGTGTGGCTAGCAGAAGGTTTAACAGGGTAACATGGGAACGAGACTTATCATGATATGATATAGTATATATAGTTATATACGCCTATAGTTTACCGTACGCCATGATCTCACCCACCAATGCTGACACAGCTTGGATGAAGGTCAGAATACCAGCCAGAGGACGCCGCTCCTGCCGCTCCAAAAAGAAACATCATTCAGCCGTCACAGCGTTGGAATTGGGAAAATATCTTCAATGTGTTAGCTCTCCATTTTTTTAACTCTGCCATGGCCGGTCCTAAGCCCGTGCTGCGAAAAGAGGAAGGTTGGGTGCTGGGACAGTAAACCAGCCCTGTAAAAAAAAGTGCCGCTATGTTTCGAGTGAAAGGAAGACGTTCACTGCACCTGGGACTGGACAAGTGTGGCTAGCAGAAGGTTTAACAGGGTAACATGGGAACGAGACTTATCATGATATGATATAGTATATATAGTTATATACGCCTATAGTTTACCGTACGCCATGATCTCACCCACCAATGCTGACACAGCTTGGATGAAGGTCAGAATACCAGCCAGAGGACGCCGCTCCTGCCGCTCCAAAAAGAAACATCATTCAGCCGTCACAGCGTTGGAATTGGGAAAATATCTTCAATGTGTTAGCTCTCCATTTTTTTAACTCTGCCATGGCCGGTCCTAAGCCGTGCTGCGAAAAGAGGAAGGTTGGGTGCTGGGACAGTAAACCAGCCCTGTAAAAAAAAGTGCCGCTATGTTTCGAGTGAAAGGAAGACGTTCACTGCACCTGGGACTGGACAAGTGTGGCTAGCAGAAGGTTTAACAGGGTAACATGGGAACGAGACTTATCATGATATGATATAGTATATATAGTTATATACGCCTATAGTTTACCGTACGCCATGATCTCACCCACCAATGCTGACACAGCTTGGATGAAGGTCAGAATACCAGCCAGAGGACGCCGCTCCTGCCGCTCCAAAAAGAAACATCATTCAGCCGTCACAGCGTTGGAATTGGGAAAATATCTTCAATGTGTTAGCTCTCCATTTTTTTAACTCTGCCATGGCCGGTCCTAAGCCCGTGCTGCGAAAAGAGGAAGGTTGGGTGCTGGGACAGTAAACCAGCCCTGTAAAAAAAAGTGCCGCTATGTTTTCGAGTGAAAGGAAGACGTTCACTGCACCTGGGACTGGACAAGTGTGGCTAGCAGAAGGTTTAACAGGGTAACATGGGAACGAGACTTATCATGATATGATATAGTATATATAGTTATATACGCCTATAGTTTACCGTACGCCATGATCTCACCCACCAATGCTGACACAGCTTGGATGAAGGTCAGAATACCAGCCAGAGGACGCCGCTCCTGCCGCTCCAAAAAGAAACATCATTCAGCCGTCACAGCGTTGGAATTGGGAAAATATCTTCAATGTGTTAGCTCTCCATTTTTTTAACTCTGCCATGGCCGGTCCTAAGCCCGTGCTGCGAAAAGAGGAAGGTTGGGTGCTGGGACAGTAAACCAGCCCTGTAAAAAAAAGTGCCGCTATGTTTCGAGTGAAAGGAAGACGTTCACTGCACCTGGGACTGGACAAGTGTGGCTAGCAGAAGGTTTAACAGGGTAACATGGGAACGAGACTTATCATGATATGATATAGTATATATAGTTATATACGCCTATAGTTTACCGTACGCCATGATCTCACCCACCAATGCTGACACAGCTTGGATGAAGGTCAGAATACCAGCCAGAGGACGCCGCTCCTGCCGCTCCAAAAAGAAACATCATTCAGCCGTCACAGCGTTGGAATTGGGAAAATATCTTCAATGTGTTAGCTCTCCATTTTTTTAACTCTGCCATGGCCGGTCCTAAGCCCGTGCTGCGAAAAGAGGAAGGTTGGGTGCTGGGACAGTAAACCAGCCCTGTAAAAAAAAGTGCCGCTATGTTTCGAGTGAAAGGAAGACGTTCACTGCACCTGGGACTGGACAAGTGTGGCTAGCAGAAGGTTTAACAGGGTAACATGGGAACGAGACTTATCATGATATGATATAGTATATATAGTTATATACGCCTATAGTTTACCGTACGCCATGATCTCACCCACCAATGCTGACACAGCTTGGATGAAGGTCAGAATACCAGCCAGAGGACGCCGCTCCTGCCGCTCCAAAAAGAAACATCATTCAGCCGTCACAGCGTTGGAATTGGGAAAATATCTTCAATGTGTTAGCTCTCCATTTTTTAACTCTGCCATGGCCGGTCCTAAGCCCGTGCTGCGAAAAGAGGAAGGTTGGGTGCTGGGACAGTAAACCAGCCCTGTAAAAAAAAGTGCCGCTATGTTTCGAGTGAAAGGAAGACGTTCACTGCACCTGGGACTGGACAAGTGTGGCTAGCAGAAGGTTTAACAGGGTAACATGGGAACGAGACTTATCATGATATGATATAGTATATATAGTTATATACGCCTATAGTTTACCGTACGCCATGATCTCACCCACCAATGCTGACACAGCTTGGATGAAGGTCAGAATACCAGCCAGAGGACGCCGCTCCTGCCGCTCCAAAAAGAAACATCATTCAGCCGTCACAGCGTTGGAATTGGGAAAATATCTTCAATGTGTTAGCTCTCCATTTTTTTAACTCTGCCATGGCCGGTCCTAAGCCCGTGCTGCGAAAAGAGGAAGGTTGGGTGCTGGGACAGTAAACCAGCCCTGTAAAAAAAAGTGCCGCTATGTTTCGAGTGAAAGGAAGACGTTCACTGCACCTGGGACTGGACAAGTGTGGCTAGCAGAAGGTTTAACAGGGTAACATGGGAACGAGACTTATCATGATATGATATAGTATATATAGTTATATACGCCTATAGTTTACCGTACGCCATGATCTCACCCACCAATGCTGACACAGCTTGGATGAAGGTCAGAATACCAGCCAGAGGACGCCGCTCCTGCCGCTCCAAAAAGAAACATCATTCAGCCGTCACAGCGTTGGAATTGGGAAAATATCTTCAATGTGTTAGCTCTCCATTTTTTTAACTCTGCCATGGCCGGTCCTAAGCCCGTGCTGCGAAAAGAGGAAGGTTGGGTGCTGGGACAGTAAACCAGCCCTGTAAAAAAAAGTGCCGCTATGTTTCGAGTGAAAGGAAGACGTTCACTGCACCTGGGACTGGACAAGTGTGGCTAGCAGAAGGTTTAACAGGGTAACATGGGAACGAGACTTATCATGATATGATATAGTATATATAGTTATATACGCCTATAGTTTACCGTACGCCATGATCTCACCCACCAATGCTGACACAGCTTGGATGAAGGTCAGAATACCAGCCAGAGGACGCCGCTCCTGCCGCTCCAAAAAGAAACATCATTCAGCCGTCACAGCGTTGGAATTGGAAAATATCTTCAATGTGTTAGCTCTCCATTTTTTTAACTCTGCCATGGCCGGTCCTAAGCCCGTGCTGCGAAAAGAGGAAGGTTGGGTGCTGGGACAGTAAACCAGCCCTGTAAAAAAAAGTGCCGCTATGTTTCGAGTGAAAGGAAGACGTTCACTGCACCTGGGACTGGACAAGTGTGGCTAGCAGAAGGTTTAACAGGGTAACATGGGAACGAGACTTATCATGATATGATATAGTATATATAGTTATATACGCCTATAGTTTACCGTACGCCATGATCTCACCCACCAATGCTGACACAGCTTGGATGAAGGTCAGAATACCAGCCAGAGGACGCCGCTCCTGCCGCTCCAAAAAGAAACATCATTCAGCCGTCACAGCGTTGGAATTGGGAAAATATCTTCAATGTGTTAGCTCTCCATTTTTTTAACTCTGCCATGGCCGGTCCTAAGCCCGTGCTGCGAAAAGAGGAAGGTTGGGTGCTGGGACAGTAAACCAGCCCTGTAAAAAAAAGTGCCGCTATGTTTCGAGTGAAAGGAAGACGTTCACTGCACCTGGGACTGACAAGTGTGGCTAGCAGAAGGTTTAACAGGGTAACATGGGAACGAGACTTATCATGATATGATATAGTATATATAGTTATATACGCCTATAGTTTACCGTACGCCATGATCTCACCCACCAATGCTGACACAGCTTGGATGAAGGTCAGAATACCAGCCAGAGGACGCCGCTCCTGCCGCTCCAAAAAGAAACATCATTCAGCCGTCACAGCGTTGGAATTGGGAAAATATCTTCAATGTGTTAGCTCTCCATTTTTTTAACTCTGCCATGGCCGGTCCTAAGCCCGTGCTGCGAAAAGAGGAAGGTTGGGTGCTGGGACAGTAAACCAGCCCTGTAAAAAAAAGTGCCGCTATGTTTCGAGTGAAAGGAAGACGTTCACTGCACCTGGGACTGGACAAGTGTGGCTAGCAGAAGGTTTAACAGGGTAACATGGGAACGAGACTTATCATGATATGATATAGTATATATAGTTATATACGCCTATAGTTTACCGTACGCCATGATCTCACCCACCAATGCTGACACAGCTTGGATGAAGGTCAGAATACCAGCCAGAGGACGCCGCTCCTGCCGCTCCAAAAAGAAACATCATTCAGCCGTCACAGCGTTGGAATTGGGAAATATCTTCAATGTGTTAGCTCTCCATTTTTTAACTCTGCCATGGCCGGTCCTAAGCCCGTGCTGCGAAAAGAGGAAGGTTGGGTGCTGGGACAGTAAACCAGCCCTGTAAAAAAAGTGCCGCTATGTTTCGAGTGAAAGGAAGACGTTCACTGCACCTGGGACTGGACAAGTGTGGCTAGCAGAAGGTTTAACAGGGTAACATGGGAACGAGACTTATCATGATATGATATAGTATATATAGTTATATACGCCTATAGTTTACCGTAAGCCATGATCTCACCCACCAATGCTGACACAGCTTGGATGAAGGTCAGAATACCAGCCAGAGGACGCCGCTCCTGCCGCTCCCAAAAAGAAACATCATTCAGCCGTCACAGCGTTGGAATTGGGAAAATATCTTCAATGTGTTAGCTCTCCAT
The DNA here is from genome assembly GCF_062004578.1 of Staurois parvus. Lineage (NCBI taxonomy): Eukaryota > Metazoa > Chordata > Amphibia > Anura > Ranidae > Staurois > Staurois parvus. The sequence continues at coordinate 2,688,423 of NW_028318542.1, read as the reverse complement.
TTTTTTAACTCTGCCATGGCCGGTCCCTAAGCCCGTGCTGCGAAAAGAGGAAGGTTTGGGTGCTGGGACAGTAAACCAGCCTGTAAAAAAAAGTGCCGCTATGTTTCGAGTGAAAGGAAGACGTTCACTGCACCTGGGACTGGACAAGTGTGGCTAGCAGAAGGTTTAACAGGGTAACATGGGAACGAGACTTATCATGATATGATATAGTATATATATAGTTATATACGCCTATAGTTTACCGTACCCCATGATCTCACCCACCAATGCTGACACAGCTTGGATGAAGGTCAGAATACCAGCCAGAGACGCCGCTCCTGCCGCTCCAAAAAGAAACATCATTCAGCCGTCACAGCGTTGGAATTGGGAAAATATCTTCAATGTGTTAGCTCTCCATTTTTTTAACTCTGCCATGGCCGGTCCTAAGCCCGTGCTGCGAAAAGAGGAAGGTTGGGTGCTGGGACAGTAAACCAGCCCTGTAAAAAAAAGTGCCGCTATGTTTCGAGTGAAAGGAAGACGTTCACTGCACCTGGGACTGGACAAGTGTGGCTAGCAGAAGGTTTAACAGGGTAACATGGGAACGAGACTTATCATGATATGATATAGTATATATAGTTATATACGCCTATAGTTTACCGTACGCCATGATCTCACCCACCAATGCTGACACAGCTTGGATGAAGGTCAGAATACCAGCCAGAGGACGCCGCTCCTGCCGCTCCAAAAAAGAAACATCATTCAGCCGTCACAGCGTTGGAATTGGGAAAATATCTTCAATGTGTTAGCTCTCCATTTTTTTAACTCTGCCATGGCCGGTCCTAAGCCCGCTGCGAAAAGAGGAAGGTTGGGTGCTGGGACAGTAAACCAGCCCTGTAAAAAAAAAGTGCCGCTATGTTTCGAGTGAAAGGAAGACGTTCACTGCACCTGGGACTGGACAAGTGTGGCTAGCAGAAGGTTTAACAGGGTAACATGGGAACGAGACTTATCATGATATGATATAGTATATATAGTTATATACGCCTATAGTTTACCGTACGCCATGATCTCACCCACCAATGCTGACACAGCTTGGATGAAGGTCAGAATACCAGCCAGAGGACGCCGCTCCTGCCGCTCCAAAAAGAAACATCATTCAGCCGTCACAGCGTTGGAATTGGGAAAATATCTTCAATGTGTTAGCTCTCCATTTTTTTAACTCTGCCATGGCCGGTCCTAAGCCCGTGCTGCGAAAAGAGGAAGGTTGGGTGCTGGGACAGTAAACCAGCCCTGTAAAAAAAAGTGCCGCTATGTTCGAGTGAAAGGAAGACGTTCACTGCACCTGGGACTGGACAAGTGTGGCTAGCAGAAGGTTTAACAGGGTACATGGGAACGAGACTTATCATGATATGATATAGTATATATAGTTATATTATATAGTTATATACGCCTATAGTTTACCGTACGCCATGATCTCACCCACCAATGCTGACACAGCTTGGATGAAGGTCAGAATACCAGCCAGAGGACGCCGCTCCTGCCGCTCAAAAAAGAAACATCATTCAGCCGTCACAGCGTTGGAATTGGGAAAATATCTTCAATTTGTTAGCTCTCCATTTTTTTAACTCTGCCATGGCCGGTCCTAAGCCCGTGCTGCGAAAAGAGGAAGGTTGGGTGCTGGGACAGTAAACCAGCCCTGTAAAAAAAAGTGCCGCTATGTTTCGAGTGAAAGGAAGACGTTCACTGCACCTGGGACTGGACAAGTGTGGCTAGCAGAAGGTTTAACAGGGTAACATGGGAACGAGACTTATCATGATATGATATAGTATATATAGTTATATACGCCTATAGCTTACCGTACGCCATGATCTCACCCACCAATGCTGACACAGCTTGGATGAAGGTCAGAATACCAGCCAGAGGACGCCGCTTCTGCCGCTCAAAAAAGAAACATCATTCAGCCGTCACAGCGTTGGAATTGGGAAAATATCTTCAATTTGTTAGCTCTCCATTTTTTTAACTCTGCCATGGCCGGTCCTATGCCCGTGCTGCGAAAAGAGGAAGGTTGGGTGCTGGGACAGTAAACCAGCCCTGTAAAAAAAAGTGCCGCTATGTTTCGAGTGAAAGGAAGACGTTCACTGCACCTGGGACTGGACAAGTGTGGCTAGCAGAAGGTTTAACAGGGTAACATGGGAACGAGACTTATCATGATATGATATAGTATATATAGTTATATACGCCTATAGTTTACCGTACGCCATGATCTCACCCACCAATGCTGACACAGCTTGGATGAAGGTCAGAATACCAGCCAGAGGACGCCGCTCCTGCCGCTCAAAAAAGAAACATCATTCAGCCGTCACAGCGTTGGAATTGGGAAAATATCTTCAATTTGTTAGCTCTCCATTTTTTTAACTCTGCCATGGCCGGTCCTAAGCCCGTGCTGCGAAAAGAGGAAGGTTGGGTGCTGGGACAGTAAACCAGCCCTGTAAAAAAAAAGTGCCGCTATGTTTGGAGTGAAAGGAAGACGTTCACTGCACCTGGGACTGGACAAGTGTGGCTAGCAGAAGGTTTAACAGGGTAACATGGGAACGAGACTTATCATGATATGATATAGTATATATAGTTATATACGCCTATAGTTTACCGTACGCCATGATCTCACCCACCAATGCTGACACAGCTTGGATGAAGGTCAGAATACCAGCCAGAGGACGCCGCTCCTGCCGCTCAAAAAAGAAACATCATTCAGCCGTCACAGCGTTGGAATTGGGAAAATATCTTCAATTTGTTAGCTCTCCATTTTTTTAACTCTGCCATGGCCGGTCCTAAGCCCGTGCTGCGAAAAGAGGAAGGTTGGGTGCTGGGACAGTAAACCAGCCCTGTAAAAAAATGTGCCGCTATGTTTCGAGTGAAAGGAAGACGTTCACTGCACCTGGGACTGGACAAGTGTGGCTAGCAGAAGGTTTAACAGGGTAACATGGGAACGAGACTTATCATGATATGATATAGTATATATAGTTATATACGCCTATAGCTTACCGTACGCCATGATCTCACCCACCAATGCTGACACAGCTTGGATGAAGGTCAGAATACCAGCCAGAGGACGCCGCTCCTGCCGCTCAAAAAAGAAACATCATTCAGCCGTCACAGCGTTGGAATTGGGAAAATATATTCAATTTGTTAGCTCTCCATTTTTTTTAACTCTGCCATGGCCGGTCCTAAGCCCGTGCTGCGAAAAGAGGAAGGTTGGGTGCAGGGACAGTAAACCAGCCCTGTAAAAAAAAAAGTGCCGCTATGTTTCGAGTGAAAGGAGGACGTTCACTGCACCTGGGACTGGACAAGTGTAGCTAGCAGAAGGTTTAACAGGGTAACATGGGAACGAGACTTATCATGATATGATATAGTATATATAGTTATATACGCCTATAGTTTACCGTACGCCATGATCTCACCCACCAATGCTGACACAGCTTGGATGAAGGTCAGAATACCAGCCAGAGGACGCCGCTCCTGCTGCTCAAAAAAGAAACATCATTCAGCCGTCACAGCGTTGGAATTGGGAAAATATCTTCAATTTGTTAGCTCTCCATTTTTTTAACTCTGCCATGGCCGGTCCTAAGCCCGTGCTGCGAAAAGAGGAAGGTTGGGTGCTGGGACAGTAAACCAGCCCTGTAAAAAAAAGTGCCGCTATGTTTCGAGTGAAAGGAAGACGTTCACTGCACCTGGGACTGGACAAGTGTGGCTAGCAGAAGGTTTAACAGGGTAACATGGGAACGAGACTTATCATGATATGATATAGTATATATAGTTATATACGCCTATAGTTTACTGTACGCCATGATCTCACCCACCAATGCTGACACAGCTTGGATGAAGGTCAGAATACCAGCCAGAGGACGCCGTTCCTGCCGCTCAAAAAAGAAACATCATTCAGCCGTCACAGCGTTGGAATTGGGAAAATATCTTCAATTTGTTAGCTCTCCATTTTTTTAACTCTGCCATGGCCGGTCCTAAGCCCGTGCTGCGAAAAGAGGAAGGTTGGGTGCTGGGACAGTAAACCAGCCCTGTAAAAAAAAGTGCCGCTATGTTTCGAGTGAAAGGAGGACGTTCACTGCACCTGGGACTGGACAAGTGTGGCTAGCAGAAGGTTTAACAGGGTAACATGGGAACGAGACTTATCATGATATGATATAGTATATATAGTTATATACGCCTATAGTTTACCGTACGCCATGATCTCACCCACCAATGCTGACACAGCTTGGATGAAGGTCAGAATACCAGCCAGAGGACGCCGCTCCTGCCGCTCAAAAAAGAAACATCATTCAGCCGTCACAGCGTTGGAATTGGGAAAATATATTCAATTTGTTAGCTCTCCATTTTTTTTAACTCTGCCATGGCCGGTCCTAAGCCCGTGCTGCGAAAAGAGGAAGGTTGGGTGCTGGGACAGTAAACCAGCCCTGTAAAAAAAAGTGCCGCTATGTTTCGAGTGAATGGAGGACGTTCACTGCACCTGGGACTGGACAAGTGTGGCTAGCAGAAGGTTTAACAGGGTAACATGGGAACGAGACTTATCATGATATGATATAGTATATATAGTTATATACGCCTATAGTTTACCGTACGCCATGATCTCACCCACCAATGCTGACACAGCTTGGATGAAGGTCAGAATACCAGCCAGAGGACGCCGCTCCTGCCGCTCAAAAAAGAAACATCATTCAGCCGTCACAGCGTTGGAATTGGGAAAATATATTCAATTTGTTAGCTCTCCATTTTTTTTAACTCTGCCATGGCCGGTCCTAAGCCCGTGCTGCGAAAAGAGGAAGGTTGGGTGCAGGGACAGTAAACCAGCCCTGTAAAAAAAAAAGTGCCGCTATGTTTCGAGTGAAAGGAGGACGTTCACTGCACCTGGGACTGGACAAGTGTAGCTAGCAGAAGGTTTAACAGGGTAACATGGGAACGAGACTTATCATGATATGATATAGTATATATAGTTATATACGCCTATAGTTTACCGTACGCCATGATCTCACCCACCAATGCTGACACAGCTTGGATGAAGGTCAGAATACCAGCCAGAGGACGCCGCTCCTGCTGCTCAAAAAAGAAACATCATTCAGCCGTCACAGCGTTGGAATTGGGAAAATATCTTCAATTTGTTAGCTCTCCATTTTTTTAACTCTGCCATGGCCGGTCCTAAGCCCGTGCTGCGAAAAGAGGAAGGTTGGGTGCTGGGACAGTAAACCAGCCCTGTAAAAAAAAGTGCCGCTATGTTTCGAGTGAAAGGAAGACGTTCACTGCACCTGGGACTGGACAAGTGTGGCTAGCAGAAGGTTTAACAGGGTAACATGGGAACGAGACTTATCATGATATGATATAGTATATATAGTTATATACGCCTATAGTTTACTGTACGCCATGATCTCACCCACCAATGCTGACACAGCTTGGATGAAGGTCAGAATACCAGCCAGAGGACGCCGTTCCTGCCGCTCAAAAAAGAAACATCATTCAGCCGTCACAGCGTTGGAATTGGGAAAATATCTTCAATTTGTTAGCTCTCCATTTTTTTAACTCTGCCATGGCCGGTCCTAAGCCCGTGCTGCGAAAAGAGGAAGGTTGGGTGCTGGGACAGTAAACCAGCCCTGTAAAAAAAAGTGCCGCTATGTTTCGAGTGAAAGGAGGACGTTCACTGCACCTGGGACTGGACAAGTGTGGCTAGCAGAAGGTTTAACAGGGTAACATGGGAACGAGACTTATCATGATATGATATAGTATATATAGTTATATACGCCTATAGTTTACCGTACGCCATGATCTCACCCACCAATGCTGACACAGCTTGGATGAAGGTCAGAATACCAGCCAGAGGACGCCGCTCCTGCCGCTCAAAAAAGAAACATCATTCAGCCGTCACAGCGTTGGAATTGGGAAAATATATTCAATTTGTTAGCTCTCCATTTTTTTTAACTCTGCCATGGCCGGTCCTAAGCCCGTGCTGCGAAAAGAGGAAGGTTGGGTGCTGGGACAGTAAACCAGCCCTGTAAAAAAAAGTGCCGCTATGTTTCGAGTGAATGGAGGACGTTCACTGCACCTGGGACTGGACAAGTGTGGCTAGCAGAAGGTTTAACAGGGTAACATGGGAACGAGACTTATCATGATATGATATAGTATATATAGTTATATACGCCTATAGTTTACCGTACGCCATGATCTCACCCACCAATGCTGACACAGCTTGGATGAAGGTCAGAATACCAGCCAGAGGACGCCGCTCCTGCCGCTCAAAAAAGAAACATCATTCAGCCGTCACAGCGTTGGAATTGGGAAAATATATTCAATTTGTTAGCTCTCCATTTTTTTTAACTCTGCCATGGCCGGTCCTAAGCCCGTGCTGCGAAAAGAGGAAGGTTGGGTGCAGGGACAGTAAACCAGCCCTGTAAAAAAAAAAGTGCCGCTATGTTTCGAGTGAAAGGAGGACGTTCACTGCACCTGGGACTGGACAAGTGTAGCTAGCAGAAGGTTTAACAGGGTAACATGGGAACGAGACTTATCATGATATGATATAGTATATATAGTTATATACGCCTATAGTTTACCGTACGCCATGATCTCACCCACCAATGCTGACACAGCTTGGATGAAGGTCAGAATACCAGCCAGAGGACGCCGCTCCTGCTGCTCAAAAAAGAAACATCATTCAGCCGTCACAGCGTTGGAATTGGGAAAATATCTTCAATTTGTTAGCTCTCCATTTTTTTAACTCTGCCATGGCCGGTCCTAAGCCCGTGCTGCGAAAAGAGGAAGGTTGGGTGCTGGGACAGTAAACCAGCCCTGTAAAAAAAAGTGCCGCTATGTTTCGAGTGAAAGGAGGACGTTCACTGCACCTGGGACTGGACAAGTGTGGCTAGCAGAAGGTTTAACAGGGTAACATGGGAACGAGACTTATCATGATATGATATAGTATATATAGTTATATACGCCTATAGTTTACCGTACGCCATGATCTCACCCACCAATGCTGACACAGCTTGGATGAAGGTCAGAATACCAGCCAGAGGACGCCGCTCCTGCTGCTCAAAAAAGAAACATCATTCAGCCGTCACAGCGTTGGAATTGGGAAAATATCTTCAATTTGTTAGCTCTCCATTTTTTTAACTCTGCCATGGCCGGTCCTAAGCCCGTGCTGCGAAAAGAGGAAGGTTGGGTGCTGGGACAGTAAACCAGCCCTGTAAAAAAAAGTGCCGCTATGTTTGGAGTGAAAGGAAGACGTTCACTGCACCTGGGACTGGACAAGTGTGGCTAGCAGAAGGTTTAACAGGGTAACATGGGAACGAGACTTATCATGATATGATATAGTATATATAGTTATATACGCCTATAGTTTACCGTACGCCATGATCTCACCCACCAATGCTGACACAGCTTGGATGAAGGTCAGAATACCAGCCAGAGGACGCCGCTCCTGCCGCTCAAAAAAGAAACATCATTCAGCCGTCACAGCGTTGGAATTGGGAAAATATCTTCAATTTGTTAGCTCTCCATTTTTTTAACTCTGCCATGGCCGGTCCTAAGCCCGTGCTGCGAAAAGAGGAAGGTTGGGTGCTGGGACAGTAAACCAGCCCTGTAAAAAAAAGTGCCGCTATGTTTCGAGTGAAAGGAAGACGTTCACTGCACCTGGGACTGGACAAGTGTGGCTAGCAGAAGGTTTAACAGGGTAACATGGGAACGAGACTTATCATGATATGATATAGTATATATAGTTATATACGCCTATAGCTTACCGTACGCCATGATCTCACCCACCAATGCTGACACAGCTTGGATGAAGGTCAGAATACCAGCCAGAGGACGCCGCTTCTGCCGCTCAAAAAAGAAACATCATTCAGCCGTCACAGCGTTGGAATTGGGAAAATATCTTCAATTTGTTAGCTCTCCATTTTTTTAACTCTGCCATGGCCGGTCCTATGCCCGTGCTGCGAAAAGAGGAAGGTTGGGTGCTGGGACAGTAAACCAGCCCTGTAAAAAAAAGTGCCGCTATGTTTCGAGTGAAAGGAAGACGTTCACTGCACCTGGGACTGGACAAGTGTGGCTAGCAGAAGGTTTAACAGGGTAACATGGGAACGAGACTTATCATGATATGATATAGTATATATAGTTATATACGCCTATAGTTTACCGTACGCCATGATCTCACCCACCAATGCTGACACAGCTTGGATGAAGGTCAGAATACCAGCCAGAGGACGCCGCTCCTGCCGCTCAAAAAAGAAACATCATTCAGCCGTCACAGCGTTGGAATTGGGAAAATATCTTCAATTTGTTAGCTCTCCATTTTTTTAACTCTGCCATGGCCGGTCCTAAGCCCGTGCTGCGAAAAGAGGAAGGTTGGGTGCTGGGACAGTAAACCAGCCCTGTAAAAAAAAAGTGCCGCTATGTTTGGAGTGAAAGGAAGACGTTCACTGCACCTGGGACTGGACAAGTGTGGCTAGCAGAAGGTTTAACAGGGTAACATGGGAACGAGACTTATCATGATATGATATAGTATATATAGTTATATACGCCTATAGTTTACCGTACGCCATGATCTCACCCACCAATGCTGACACAGCTTGGATGAAGGTCAGAATACCAGCCAGAGGACGCCGCTCCTGCCGCTCAAAAAAGAAACATCATTCAGCCGTCACAGCGTTGGAATTGGGAAAATATCTTCAATTTGTTAGCTCTCCATTTTTTTAACTCTGCCATGGCCGGTCCTAAGCCCGTGCTGCGAAAAGAGGAAGGTTGGGTGCTGGGACAGTAAACCAGCCCTGTAAAAAAATGTGCCGCTATGTTTCGAGTGAAAGGAAGACGTTCACTGCACCTGGGACTGGACAAGTGTGGCTAGCAGAAGGTTTAACAGGGTAACATGGGAACGAGACTTATCATGATATGATATAGTATATATAGTTATATACGCCTATAGCTTACCGTACGCCATGATCTCACCCACCAATGCTGACACAGCTTGGATGAAGGTCAGAATACCAGCCAGAGGACGCCGCTCCTGCCGCTCAAAAAAGAAACATCATTCAGCCGTCACAGCGTTGGAATTGGGAAAATATATTCAATTTGTTAGCTCTCCATTTTTTTTAACTCTGCCATGGCCGGTCCTAAGCCCGTGCTGCGAAAAGAGGAAGGTTGGGTGCAGGGACAGTAAACCAGCCCTGTAAAAAAAAAAGTGCCGCTATGTTTCGAGTGAAAGGAGGACGTTCACTGCACCTGGGACTGGACAAGTGTAGCTAGCAGAAGGTTTAACAGGGTAACATGGGAACGAGACTTATCATGATATGATATAGTATATATAGTTATATACGCCTATAGTTTACCGTACGCCATGATCTCACCCACCAATGCTGACACAGCTTGGATGAAGGTCAGAATACCAGCCAGAGGACGCCGCTCCTGCTGCTCAAAAAAGAAACATCATTCAGCCGTCACAGCGTTGGAATTGGGAAAATATCTTCAATTTGTTAGCTCTCCATTTTTTTAACTCTGCCATGGCCGGTCCTAAGCCCGTGCTGCGAAAAGAGGAAGGTTGGGTGCTGGGACAGTAAACCAGCCCTGTAAAAAAAAGTGCCGCTATGTTTCGAGTGAAAGGAGGACGTTCACTGCACCTGGGACTGGACAAGTGTGGCTAGCAGAAGGTTTAACAGGGTAACATGGGAACGAGACTTATCATGATATGATATAGTATATATAGTTATATACGCCTATAGTTTACCGTACGCCATTATCTCACCCACCAATGCTGACACAGCTTGGATGAAGGTCAGAATACCAGCCAGAGGACGCCGCTCCTGCCGCTCAAAAAAGAAACATCATTCAGCCGTCACAGCGTTGGAATTGGGAAAATATCTTCAATTTGTTAGCTCTCCATTTTTTTAACTCTGCCATGGCCGGTCCTAAGCCCGTGCTGCGAAAAGAGGAAGGTTGGGTGCTAGGACAGTAAACCAGCCCTGTAAAAAAAAGTGCCGCTATGTTTCAAGTGAAAGGAAGACGTTCACTGCACCTGGGACTGGACAAGTGTGGCTAGCAGAAGGTTTAACAGGGTAACATGGGAACGAGACTTATCATGATATGATATAGTATATATAGTTATATACGCCTATAGTTTACCGTACGCCATGATCTCACCCACCAATGCTGACACAGCTTGGATGAAGGTCAGAATACCAGCCAGAGGACGCCGCTCCTGCCGCTCAAAAAAGAAACATCATTCAGCCGTCACAGCGCTGGAATTGGGAAAATATCTTCAATTTGTTAGCTCTCCATTTATTTAACTCTGCCATGGCCGGTCCTAAGCCCGTGCTGCGAAAAGAGGAAGGTTGGGTGCTGGGACAGTAAACCAGCCCTGTAAAAAAAAGTGCCGCTATGTTTCAAGTGAAAGGCAGACGTTCACTGCACCTGGGACTGGACAAGTGTGGCTAGCAGAAGGTTTAACAGGGTAACATGGGAACGAGACTTATCATGATATGATATAGTATATATAGTTATATACGCCTATAGTTTACCGTACGCCATGATCTCACCCACCAATGCTGACACAGCTTGGATGAAGGTCAGAATACCAGCCAGAGGACGCCGCTCCTGCCGCCCAAATAGAAACATTATTCAGCAGTCACAGCGTTGGAATTGGGAAAATATCTTCAATTTGTTAGCTTTCCATTTTTTTTAACTCTGCCATGGCCGGTCCATGCCCGTGCTGCAATAAGAGGAAGGTTGGGTGCTAGGACAGTAAACCAGCCCTGTAAAAAAAAGTGCCGCCATGTTTTGAGTGAAAGGAAGACGTTCACTGCACCTGGGACTGGACAAGTGTGGCTAGCAGAAGGTTTAACAGGGTAACATGGGAATGAGACTTATCATTATATGATATATTATATATAGTTATATACGCCTATAGTTTACTGTACGCCATGATCTCACCCACCAATGCTGACACAGCTTGGATGAAGGTCAGAATACCAGCCAGAGGACGCCGCTCCTGCCGCTCAAAAAAAGAAACATTATTCAGCGGCCACAGTGTTGGATTTGGGAAAATATCTTCAATTTGTTAGCTTTCCATTTTTTTTAACTCTGCCATGGCCGGTCCTAAACCCGTGCTGCGAAAAGAGGAAGGTTGGGTGCTAGGGCAGTAAACCAGCCCTGTAAAAAAAGTGCCACTATGTTTCGAGTGAAAGGAAGACGTTCACTACACCTGGGACTGGACAAGTGTAGCTAGCAGAAGGTTTAACAGGGTAACATGGGAACGAGACTTATCATGATATGATATAGTATATATAGTTATATACGCCTATAGTTTACCGTACGCCATGATCTCACCCACCAATGCTGACACAGCTTGGATGAAGGTCAGAATACCAGCCAGAGGACGCCGCTCCTGCTGCTCAAAAAAGAAACATCATTCAGCCGTCACAGCGTTGGAATTGGGAAAATATCTTCAATTTGTTAGCTCTCCATTTTTTTAACTCTGCCATGGCCGGTCCTAAGCCCGTGCTGCGAAAAGAGGAAGGTTGGGTGCTAGGACAGTAAACCAGCCCTGTAAAAAAAAGTGCCGCTATGTTTCGAGTGAAAGGAAGACGTTCACTGCACCTGGGACTGGACAAGTGTGGCTAGCAGAAGGTTTAACAGGGTAACATGGGAACGAGACTTATCATGATATGATATAGTATATATAGTTATATACGCCTATAGTTTACCGTACGCCATGATCTCACCCACCAATGCTGACACAGCTTGGATGAAGGTCAGAATACCAGCCAGAGGACGCCGCTCCTGCCGCTCAAAAAAGAAACATCATTCAGCCGTCACAGCGCTGGAATTGGGAAAATATCTTCAATTTGTTAGCTCTCCATTTATTTAACTCTGCCATGGCCGGTCCTAAGCCCGTGCTGCGAAAAGAGGAAGGTTGGGTGCTGGGACAGTAAACCAGCCCTGTAAAAAAAAGTGCCGCTATGTTTCGAGTGAAAGGCAGACGTTCACTGCACCTGGGACTGGACAAGTGTGGCTAGCAGAAGGTTTAACAGGGTAACATGGGAACGAGACTTATCATGATATGATATAGTATATATAGTTATATACGCCTATAGTTTACCGTACGCCATGATCTCACCCACCAATGCTGACACAGCTTGGATGAAGGTCAGAATACCAGCCAGAGGACGCCGCTCCTGCCGCCCAAATAGAAACATTATTCAGCAGTCACAGCGTTGGAATTGGGAAAATATCTTCAATTTGTTAGCTTTCCATTTTTTTTAACTCTGCCATGGCCGGTCCATGCCCGTGCTGCAATAAGAGGAAGGTTGGGTGCTAGGACAGTAAACCAGCCCTGTAAAAAAAAGTGCCGCCATGTTTTGAGTGAAAGGAAGACGTTCACTGCACCTGGGACTGGACAAGTGTGGCTAGCAGAAGGTTTAACAGGGTAACATGGGAATGAGACTTATCATTATATGATATATTATATATAGTTATATACGCCTATAGTTTACTGTACGCCATGATCTCACCCACCAATGCTGACACAGCTTGGATGAAGGTCAGAATACCAGCCAGAGGACGCCGCTCCTGCCGCTCAAAAAAAGAAACATTATTCAGCGGCCACAGTGTTGGATTTGGGAAAATATCTTCAATTTGTTAGCTTTCCATTTTTTTTAACTCTGCCATGGCCGGTCCTAAACCCGTGCTGCGAAAAGAGGAAGGTTGGGTGCTAGGGCAGTAAACCAGCCCTGTAAAAAAAGTGCCACTATGTTTCGAGTGAAAGGAAGACGTTCACTACACCTGGGACTGGACAAGTGTAGCTAGCAGAAGGTTTAACAGGGTAACATGGGAACGAGACTTATCATGATATGATATAGTATATATAGTTATATACGCCTATAGTTTACCGTACGCCATGATCTCACCCACCAATGCTGACACAGCTTGGATGAAGGTCAGAATACCAGCCAGAGGACGCCGCTCCTGCTGCTCAAAAAAGAAACATCATTCAGCCGTCACAGCGTTGGAATTGGGAAAATATCTTCAATTTGTTAGCTCTCCATTTTTTTAACTCTGCCATGGCCGGTCCTAAGCCCGTGCTGCGAAAAGAGGAAGGTTGGGTGCTAGGACAGTAAACCAGCCCTGTAAAAAAAAGTGCCGCTATGTTTCGAGTGAAAGGAAGACGTTCACTGCACCTGGGACTGGACAAGTGTGGCTAGCAGAAGGTTTAACAGGGTAACATGGGAACGAGACTTATCATGATATGATATAGTATATATAGTTATATACGCCTATAGTTTACCGTACGCCATGATCTCACCCACCAATGCTGACACAGCTTGGATGAAGGTCAGAATACCAGCCAGAGGACGCCGCTCCTGCCGCTCAAAAAAGAAACATCATTCAGCCGTCACAGCGCTGGAATTGGGAAAATATCTTCAATTTGTTAGCTCTCCATTTATTTAACTCTGCCATGGCCGGTCCTAAGCCCGTGCTGCGAAAAGAGGAAGGTTGGGTGCTGGGACAGTAAACCAGCCCTGTAAAAAAAAGTGCCGCTATGTTTCGAGTGAAAGGCAGACGTTCACTGCACCTGGGACTGGACAAGTGTGGCTAGCAGAAGGTTTAACAGGGTAACATGGGAACGAGACTTATCATGATATGATATAGTATATATAGTTATATACGCCTATAGTTTACCGTACGCCATGATCTCACCCACCAATGCTGACACAGCTTGGATGAAGGTCAGAATACCAGCCAGAGGACGCCGCTCCTGCCGCCCAAATAGAAACATTATTCAGCAGTCACAGCGTTGGAATTGGGAAAATATCTTCAATTTGTTAGCTTTCCATTTTTTTTAACTCTGCCATGGCCGGTCCATGCCCGTGCTGCAATAAGAGGAAGGTTGGGTGCTAGGACAGTAAACCAGCCCTGTAAAAAAAAGTGCCGCCATGTTTTGAGTGAAAGGAAGACGTTCACTGCACCTGGGACTGGACAAGTGTGGCTAGCAGAAGGTTTAACAGGGTAACATGGGAATGAGACTTATCATTATATGATATATTATATATAGTTATATACGCCTATAGTTTACTGTACGCCATGATCTCACCCACCAATGCTGACACAGCTTGGATGAAGGTCAGAATACCAGCCAGAGGACGCCGCTCCTGCCGCTCAAAAAAAGAAACATTATTCAGCGGCCACAGTGTTGGATTTGGGAAAATATCTTCAATTTGTTAGCTTTCCATTTTTTTTAACTCTGCCATGGCCGGTCCTAAACCCGTGCTGCGAAAAGAGGAAGGTTGGGTGCTAGGGCAGTAAACCAGCCCTGTAAAAAAAGTGCCACTATGTTTCGAGTGAAAGGAAGACGTTCACTACACCTGGGACTGGACAAGTGTAGCTAGCAGAAGGTTTAACAGGGTAACATGGGAACGAGACTTATCATGATATGATATAGTATATATAGTTATATACGCCTATAGTTTACCGTACGCCATGATCTCACCCACCAATGCTGACACAGCTTGGATGAAGGTCAGAATACCAGCCAGAGGACGCCGCTCCTGCTGCTCAAAAAAGAAACATCATTCAGCCGTCACAGCGTTGGAATTGGGAAAATATCTTCAATTTGTTAGCTCTCCATTTTTTTAACTCTGCCATGGCCGGTCCTAAGCCCGTGCTGCGAAAAGAGGAAGGTTGGGTGCTGGGACAGTAAACCAGCCCTGTAAAAAAAAGTGCCGCTATGTTTCGAGTGAAAGGAGGACGTTCACTGCAGCTGGGACTGGACAAGTGTGGGTAGCAGAAGGTTTAACAGGGTAACATGGGAACGAGACTTATCATGATATGATATAGTATATATAGTTATATACGCCTATAGTTTACCGTACGCCATTATCTCACCCACCAATGCTGACACAGCTTGGATGAAGGTCAGAATACCAGCCAGAGGACGTCGCTCCTGCCGCTCAAAAAAGAAACATCATTCAGCCGTCACAGCGTTGGAATTGGGAAAATATCTTCAATTTGTTAGCTCTCCATTTTTTTAACTCTGCCATGGCCGGTCCTAAGCCCGTGCTGCGAAAAGAGGAAGGTTGGGTGCTAGGACAGTAAACCAGCCCTGTAAAAAAAAGTGCCGCTATGTTTCGAGTGAAAGGAAGACGTTCACTGCACCTGGGACTGGACAAGTGTGGCTAGCAGAAGGTTTAACAGGGTAACATGGGAATGAGACTTATCATGATATGATATAGTATATATAGTTATATACGCCTATAGTTTACCGTACGCCATGATCTCACCCACCAATGCTGACACAGCTTGGATGAAGGTCAGAATACCAGCCAGAGGACGCCGCTCCTGCCGCTCAAAAAAGAAACATCATTCAGCCGTCACAGCGCTGGAATTGGGAAAATATCTTCAATTTGTTAGCTCTCCATTTATTTAACTCTGCCATGGCCGGTCCTAAGCCCGTGCTGCGAAAAGAGGAAGGTTGGGTGCTGGGACAGTAAACCAGCCCTGTAAAAAAAAGTGCCGCTATGTTTCGAGTGAAAGGAGGACGTTCACTGCACCTGGGACTGGACAAGTGTGGCTAGCAGAAGGTTTAACAGGGTAACAAGGGAACGAGACTTATCATGATATGATATAGTATATATAGTTATATACGCCTATAGTTTACCGTACGCCATTATCTCACCCACCAATGCTGACACAGCTTGGATGAAGGTCAGAATACCAGCCAGAGGACACCGCTCCTGCCGCTCAAAAAAGAAACATCATTCAGCCGTCACAGCGTTGGAATTGGGAAAATATCTTCAATTTGTTAGCTCTCCATTTTTTTAACTCTGCCATGGCCGGTCCTAAGCCCGTGCTGCGAAAAGAGGAAGGTTGGGTGCTAGGACAGTAAACCAGCCCTGTAAAAAAAAGTGCCGCTATGTTTCGAGTGAAAGGAAGACGTTCACTGCACCTGGGACTGGACAAGTGTGGCTAGCAGAAGGTTTAACAGGGTAACATGGGAACGAGACTTATCATGATATGATATAGTATATATAGTTATATACGCCTATAGTTTACTGTACGCCATGATCTCACCCACCAATGCTGACACAGCTTGGATGAAGGTCAGAATACCAGCCAGAGGACGCCGCTCCTGCCGCCCAAATAGAAACATTATTCAGCAGTCACAGCGTTGGAATTGGGAAAATATCTTCAATTTGTTAGCTTTCCATTTTTTTTAACTCTGCCATGGCCGGTCCATGCCCGTGCTGCAATAAGAGGAAGGTTGGGTGCTAGGACAGTAAACCAGCCCTGTAAAAAAAAGTGCCGCTATGTTTTGAGTGAAAGGAAGACGTTCACTGCACCTGGGACTGGACAAGTGTGGCTAGCAGAAGGTTTAACAGGGTAACATGGGAATGAGACTTATCATTATATGATATATTATATATAGTTATATACGCCTATAGTTTACTGTACGCCATGATCTCACCCACCAATGCTGACACAGCTTGGATGAAGGTCAGAATACCAGCCAGAGGACGCCGCTCCTGCCGCTCAAAAAAAGAAACATTATTCAGCGGCCACAGTGTTGAATTTGGGAAAATATCTTCAATTTGTTAGCTTTCCATTTTTTTTAACTCTGCCATGGCCGGTCCTAAACCCGTGCTGCGAATAGAGGAAGGTTGGGTGCTAGGGCAGTAAACCAGCCCTGTAAAAAAAGTGCCACTATGTTTCGAGTGAAAGGAAGACGTTCACTACACCTGGGACTGGACAAGTGTAGCTAGCAGAAGGTTTAACAGGGTAACATGGGAACGAGACTTATCATGATATGATATAGTATATATAGTTATATACGCCTATAGTTTACCGTACGCCATGATCTCACCCACCAATGCTGACACAGCTTGGATGAAGGTCAGAATACCAGCCAGAGGACGCCGCTCCTGCCGCTCAAAAAAGAAACATCATTCAGCAGTCACAGCGTTGGAATTGGGAAAATATCTTCAATTTATTAGCTCTCCATTTTTTTAACTCTGCCATGGCCGTCCTAAGCCCGTGCTGCGAAATAAGAAAGGTTGGGTGCTGGGACAGTAAACCAGCCCTGTAAAAAAAAGTGCCGCTATGTTTCGAGTGAAAGGAAGATGTTCACTGCACCTGGGACTGGACAAGTGTAGCTAGCAGAAGGTTTAACAGGGTAACATGGGAACGAGACTTATCATGATATGATATAGTATATATAGTTATATACGCCTATAGTTTACCGTACGCCATGATCTCACCCACCAATGCTGACACAGCTTGGATGAAGGTCAGAATAACAGCCAGAGGACGCCGCTCCTGCTGCTCAAAAAAGAAACATCATTCAGCCGTCACAGCGTTGGAATTGGGAAAATATCTTCAATTTGTTAGCTCTCCATTTTTTTAACTCTGCCATGGCCGGTCCTAAGCCCGTGCTGCGAAAAGAGGAAGGTTGGGTGCTGGGACAGTAAACCAGCCCTGTAAAAAAAAGTGCCGCTATGTTTCGAGTGAAAGGAGGACGTTCACTGCACCTGGGACTGGACAAGTGTGGCTAGCAGAAGGTTTAACAGGGTAACATGGGAACGAGACTTATCATGATATGATATAGTATATATAGTTATATACGCCTATAGTTTACCGTACGCCATTATCTCACCCACCAATGCTGACACAGCTTGGATGAAGGTCAGAATACCAGCCAGAGGACGCCGCTCCTGCCGCTCAAAAAAGAAACATCATTCAGCCGTCACAGCGTTGGAATTGGGAAAATATCTTCAATTTGTTAGCTCTCCATTTTTTTAACTCTGCCATGGCCGGTCCTAAGCCCGTGCTGCGAAAAGAGGAAGGTTGGGTGCTAGGACAGTAAACCAGCCCTGTAAAAAAAAGTGCCGCTATGTTTCGAGTGAAAGGAAGACGTTCACTGCACCTGGGACTGGACAAGTGTGGCTAGCAGAAGGTTTAACAGGGTAACATGGGAACGAGACTTATCATGATATGATATAGTATATATAGTTATATACGCCTATAGTTTACCGTACGCCATGATCTCACCCACCAATGCTGACACAGCTTGGATGAAGGTCAGAATACCAGCCAGAGGACGCCGCTCCTGCCGCTCAAAAAAGAAACATCATTCAGCCGTCACAGCGCTGGAATTGGGAAAATATCTTCAATTTGTTAGCTCTCCATTTATTTAACTCTGCCATGGCCGGTCCTAAGCCCGTGCTGCGAAAAGAGGAAGGTTGGGTGCTGGGACAGTAAACCAGCCCTGTAAAAAAAAGTGCCGCTATGTTTCAAGTGAAAGGCAGACGTTCACTGCACCTGGGACTGGACAAGTGTGGCTAGCAGAAGGTTTAACAGGGTAACATGGGAACGAGACTTATCATGATATGATATAGTATATATAGTTATATACGCCTATAGTTTACCGTACGCCATGATCTCACCCACCAATGCTGACACAGCTTGGATGAAGGTCAGAATACCAGCCAGAGGACGCCGCTCCTGCCGCCCAAATAGAAACATTATTCAGCAGTCACAGCGTTGGAATTGGGAAAATATCTTCAATTTGTTAGCTTTCCATTTTTTTTAACTCTGCCATGGCCGGTCCATGCCCGTGCTGCAATAAGAGGAAGGTTGGGTGCTAGGACAGTAAACCAGCCCTGTAAAAAAAAGTGCCGCCATGTTTTGAGTGAAAGGAAGACGTTCACTGCACCTGGGACTGGACAAGTGTGGCTAGCAGAAGGTTTAACAGGGTAACATGGGAATGAGACTTATCATTATATGATATATTATATATAGTTATATACGCCTATAGTTTACTGTACGCCATGATCTCACCCACCAATGCTGACACAGCTTGGATGAAGGTCAGAATACCAGCCAGAGGACGCCGCTCCTGCCGCTCAAAAAAAGAAACATTATTCAGCGGCCACAGTGTTGGATTTGGGAAAATATCTTCAATTTGTTAGCTTTCCATTTTTTTTAACTCTGCCATGGCCGGTCCTAAACCCGTGCTGCGAAAAGAGGAAGGTTGGGTGCTAGGGCAGTAAACCAGCCCTGTAAAAAAAGTGCCACTATGTTTCGAGTGAAAGGAAGACGTTCACTACACCTGGGACTGGACAAGTGTAGCTAGCAGAAGGTTTAACAGGGTAACATGGGAACGAGACTTATCATGATATGATATAGTATATATAGTTATATACGCCTATAGTTTACCGTACGCCATGATCTCACCCACCAATGCTGACACAGCTTGGATGAAGGTCAGAATACCAGCCAGAGGACGCCGCTCCTGCTGCTCAAAAAAGAAACATCATTCAGCCGTCACAGCGTTGGAATTGGGAAAATATCTTCAATTTGTTAGCTCTCCATTTTTTTAACTCTGCCATGGCCGGTCCTAAGCCCGTGCTGCGAAAAGAGGAAGGTTGGGTGCTGGGACAGTAAACCAGCCCTGTAAAAAAAAGTGCCGCTATGTTTCAAGTGAAAGGCAGACGTTCACTGCACCTGGGACTGGACAAGTGTGGCTAGCAGAAGGTTTAACAGGGTAACATGGGAACGAGACTTATCATGATATGATATAGTATATATAGTTATATACGCCTATAGTTTACCGTACGCCATTATCTCACCCACCAATGCTGACACAGCTTGGATGAAGGTCAGAATACCAGCCAGAGGACGCCGCTCCTGCCGCCCAAATAGAAACATTATTCAGCAGTCACAGCGTTGGAATTGGGAAAATATCTTCAATTTGTTAGCTTTCCATTTTTTTTAACTCTGCCATGGCCGGTCCATGCCCGTGCTGCAATAAGAGGAAGGTTGGGTGCTAGGACAGTAAACCAGCCCTGTAAAAAAAGTGCCGCTATGTTTTGAGTGAAAGGAAGACGTTCACTGCACCTGGGACTGGACAAGTGTGGCTAGCAGAAGGTTTAACAGGGTAACATGGGAATGAGACTTATCATTATATGATATATTATATATAGTTATATACGCCTATAGTTTACTGTACGCCATGATCTCACCCACCAATGCTGACACAGCTTGGATGAAGGTCAGAATACCAGCCAGAGGACGCCGCTCCTGCCGCTCAAAAAAAGAAACATTATTCAGCGGCCACAGTGTTGGATTTGGGAAAATATCTTCAATTTGTTAGCTTTCCATTTTTTTTAACTCTGCCATGGCCGGTCCTAAACCCGTGCTGCGAATAGAGGAAGGTTGGGTGCTAGGGCAGTAAACCAGCCCTGTAAAAAAAGTGCCACTATGTTTCGAGTGAAAGGAAGACGTTCACTACACCTGGGACTGGACAAGTGTAGCTAGCAGAAGGTTTAACAGGGTAACATGGGAACGAGACTTATCATGATATGATATAGTATATATAGTTATATACGCCTATAGTTTACCGTACGCCATGATATCACCCACCAATGCTGACACAGCTTGGATGAAGGTCAGAATACCAGCCAGAGGACGCCGCTCCTGCCGCTCAAAAAAGAAACATCATTCAGCAGTCACAGCGTTGGAATTGGGAAAATATCTTCAATTTATTAGCTCTCCATTTTTTTAACTCTGCCATGGCCGTCCTAAGCCCGTGCTGCGAAATAAGAAAGGTTGGGTGCTGGGACAGTAAAGCAGCCCTGTAAAAAAAAGTGCCGCTATGTTTCGAGTGAAAGGAAGACGTTCACTGCACCTGGGACTGGACAAGTGTGGCTAGCAGAAGGTTTAACAGGGTAACATGGGAACGAGACTTATCATGATATGATATAGTATATATAGTTATATACGCCTATAGTTTACCGTACGCCATGATCTCAACCACCAATGCTGACACAGCTTGGATTAAGATCGGAATATAAGACAGAGAACATTTTTCCTGCCGCTCAAAAAAGATATGATATTTTTCATAAGTCCCAGCGTTGGATTTTGGAAAAAATCTTTAGCTTTTAATTTTTTTTTTAGCTTTTAATTATTTTAACTCTGCCATTAGGACCAATCCTGCGCTGCGAAATGAGGAGTTGTGGGTGCTGCAAAAATAATCCAGCTCTTTAAAAACAAATGCGTTACTATATTTTGATTGGAAGGAAGAATTTCACTGTTCTTGGGTCTGGACAAGTTTGGCTAGCAGAAGGTTTAACATGACAGAATGGAAATGAGACTGATCATTATTTTATGTCATATGCCATGACTTCACCCACCAATGCTGATACAGCTTGGATGAAGGTCGGAATACTAGCGAGATTACGCCAATGCTGCCGCTCAAAAAGGAAATGATATTTTTGCGCAGTCACAGTGTTGGAATTATGAAAATGTCTAAAAATTTTTTAGCTTTCAATTTTTTTTAACTCTGCCATGGCCAGTCCTAAGCCCGTATTGCAAAAAGAGGAAGGTTGGGTGCTGATATAGTAAACCAGCCCTGTAAAAGCATTTTCCACTATATTTCAAGTGGATGGAAGAAATTCACTGCTCCTGGGACTGGACAAGTGTGGCTAGTAGAAGGATTAACAGAGTAGCATGGAAATGAGACTGATCATAATATTATATAGTATATATAGTTATATATACCTATAGCTTACCATATGCCATGACCTCACCCACCAATGCTTACACAGCTTGGAGGAAGGTCAGAATACTAGCCAGCGGACGCCACTCCCACCGCTTGAAAAATAAATTATATTTTTCAGTAGTCCCATCGTTTGAATTTGGAGAATGTCTTACATTTTTTAGCTTTCAATTATTTTAACTCTGGAATGGCCGGTCCTAAGCCCATGCTTTGAAAAGTGTAAGGTTGGGTGCTGGGAGAGTAAACCAGCCGTGTTAAAAAAAAATGTGCCACTATATTTCGAGTGGAAGGAAGAAGTTCACTGCTCCTGGGACTAAACAAGTGTGACTACCAGAAGGTTTAACATGATAGCATGGAAATAAGACTGATCATTATTATATAGTATATATACCGTATTTTCCGGTGTATAAGACGACTGGGCGTATAAGACGACCCCCTACTTTTCCTGTTAAAATATAGGGTTTGGGCTATACTCACCGTATAAGACTACCCCTCTTCCAACACACACCAAATAAAAATTAAAAAACATCAGATTTAATTTCAATATGGTATGCTAACCAATGATGGGGCACGATTCCTCCCACTGACACCAATGATGGGGCACGATTCCTCGTTCTGACGCCAATGATGGGAAACTATTCCTCCAACTGATACCAATGATGGGGCACTATTCCTCCCACTGACACCAATGATGAGGCACTAGTCCTCCCACTGACACCAATGATGGGGCACTATTGCTCCCACTGACACCAATGATGGGGCACTATTCCTCGCACTGACACCAACGATGAGGCACTAGTCCTCCCACTGATACCAATGATGAGGCACTATTCCTCCCATTGACACCAATGATGGTGCCCCATCATTAGTGTCAGTGTGTGAGGAATAGTGTCCCATCATTAGTGTCAGTGGGAGGAATAGTGTCCCATCATTGGTGTCAGAGCGAAGAATTGTGCCCCATCATTGGTGTCAGTTGGAGGAATTGTGCCCCATCATTGGTGTCAGAGCAATGAATCGTGCCCCATCATTGGTGTCAGTGGGAGGAATTGCACCCCATCATTGGTGTCAGTGGGAAGAATCGTGCCCCATCATTGGTGTCAGTGGGAGGAATAGCACCCCATCATTGGTGTCAGTGGGAGGAATAGCACCCCATTATTGGTGTCAGTGGGAAGAATCGTGCCCCATCATTGGTGTCAGTGGGAGGAATAGCACCCCATCATTGGTATCATTGGGAGGAATAGCGCCCCATCATTGGTGTCATTGGGAGGAATAGCGCCCCATCATTGGTGTCAGTGGGAGGATTAGCGCCCCATCATTGGTGTCAGTGGGAGGAATAGCGCCCCATCATTGTTGTCAGTGGGAGGAATAGTGCCCCATCATTGGTGTCAGTGGGAGGAATAGCGCCCCATCATTGGTGTCATTGGGAGGAATAGCGCCCCATCATTGGTGTCAGTGGGAGGAATAGCGCCCCATCATTGGTGTCAGTGGGAGGAATAGCGCCCCATCATTGTTGTCAGTGGGAGGAATAGTGCCCCATCATTGGTGTCAGTGGGAGGAATAGCTCCCCATCATTGATGTCAGTGGGAGGAATAGTGCCCCATCATTGGTGTTAGTGGGAGGAATAGTGTCCCAACATTGGTGTCAGTGGGAGGAATAGTACCCCGTCAGTGGGGAGAGGAATAGTGCCCCATCGTTGGTGTCAGTGGGGGGAGGAATAGTTCCCTATCGTTGGTGTCAGTGGGAGGAATAGTGCCCCATCGCTGGTGTCAGTGGGAGGAATAGTGCCCCATCATTGGTGTCAGTGGGAGGAATAATGCCCCATCATTAGTATCGGTGACACTAATGATGGGACACTATTCCTCCCACTGACACCAATGACACTTGCTGACCCCTGTTCCAGTATGGTGCTGCTCCAGCCAGCATATGTGGTTGCAGCAGCACCTCTGCACCGTACACTTACCGGCTGCTCCCTTACTGCTCCCTCACTCGATTTTCGTGGGTCCGCTCGGCTCCGCCTCCTCAGCCGTGATTGGCCACCTGTGTGCCTTTCCTGAGTTACAGTTCTGGCGGCCAATCACTGGTGAGGAGGCGGAGCTGAGTGGCAGGAGTGAGGGAGTGGCCGTAGTGACTGAAGGATCATCGCTTCCTGGATGGATCGTCGTGGGAGCCAGGTAAGAGACAGCAGCCCTCTGCCCACCCCTGTACTTAGTGTCCCTTCCATCAGAAGGGGGGGACGGAGGCGGTACCGCGCCGCCCCCTAAAAAGTGCCGCCCTGACGTATACCGGCGTATAAGACAACCCCCGACTTTTGAGAAGATTTTCAAGTGTCAAAAAGTTGTCTTATACGCCGGAAAATACGCTAGTTATACACCTCACCCATCAATGCTGACACATCTTGGATGAAGGGGTGGCGGTATAGGTGGTATACTTGGATTTTGCAAAAGCACAGTTTTGACACAGTTCCGCAGGCACGGCTAATGTGTAAGGTAAAGTCTACAGCCTTGGAAAAATCTTTATGTAAATGGTTAGAAAACTGAACACCATACACTCCTACACCCACAGTTGATCCAGAGGAATGAAAAAAAAAACCCAGCAATGTACAATCCAATTTGCTCCTGCAGGGGAAAAAATTCCTTCCTGATCCCCTGAGAGACAATCAGATATTCCCTGGATCAACTTTACCTATAAATGTTAGTATCCAGTTATATTCTGTTATCTAGGAAAAAATCCAGGCCTTTTTTTAAAGCAATCCACCAGGCTGACCAGCACTAACTCTTGAGGGATTCTATTCCACATTTTCACAGCTCTTACTGTGAGGAAACCTTTCCATATTTGGAGATTACATCTCTTTTCCTCCAGACGTAAAGTCACTGTGAGGTACCTGGTGGATATCCAAGATGGTGCTTCTCTCTTGCTTCTCCACCCCAAGTGCACCTGGCAGAGGTGACAGTTGGTGCAGAGGCAATTGAGGCAGCTGTAGTGAGGCCTGAATTGCAGGATTGGTATAGGCATGCAGAACTATCCACTGGGCAGGCAGACTTCAGCAGGAAGTCACAGGTGGTAGTGCAGGACAGTAGCCTGCAGACAATGAAGGTCAGCATCAGCTGGTCAGTGAAGCACATGAGCAGGAAGCAGAGACAAGGTCTAGAGGATAGCTGAGACTGGTAACATGAGAACAGAGCCATAGAGAACAGCAGCAGAAGCAGTTCAGATTAACAGACTAAGGTCAGTAACAAAATCACAGGTAATGAACATCTAGGGACCATACAGCAAAGCAGCCAAGGAGTACTGCCCCTCAAATAGCCTGGCTGGCACAGTGAGGAGATTGATTGAGCACGTGAATGTACATTTGCTTACACAGAGGTGTGCAGGGAACAAGAAAAACCTTGACAAAGGTTCTAATTCTTCTCACTGTATTCAAAGGTATAAAAAAGCTTAGATTGCAAATATATTTGAATCCATCACTACACAACAGTGATATGAAACTCTTTCCAAAACGATTACAGAATCAGTTTCACCTTTGTTCTAAGTTCATATTTACAATGTGTTGCCTTTCTAGCACTGAGCTGACCTGCAATTATGAGTGATGGCCCTGCAGTCAGCTGCCAAATTTCAAGACTGGGTGCGCCCTGTTTTTCTTCGTCTTGTTTTATTTCATGAAGTGGTTTTATACTTTAATAACTCAGTCATTGTGAACTGTCCCAGGGTTGTCCAGTGTATTTATAGATCTTGAAAAATAGACTTTTACACAAAGAGGAATAATCTTTAGCCGATGGATTTGCTAAGTCTTTTCCCTTAGTGAAATTCCAAATAAACACACAAATTACTTTACATGGGTTGAAACGGCCACAACACTTCCTTTTATATCACAAAATAATTCACATTTCTAGTTCACAATAACATATATATATATATATATATATATATACAGTTGTGTTCAAAATAATAGCAGTCAGACATCACTAACCTGATCAATCACTGTTTTTGGTAGTAATGATATTTCTACATGGCAAATAATTTACTAGCAGGTGTAGTAGAGCAATAGAAATCCAACAGATCCAACAGTCATGACATGCATGCTGCTGATTCTGTGTAATTGAATCACTAATTGAAAGTTGCATGTTCAAAATAATAGCAGTGTGGAGTTCTGTTAGTGAGGTCATTCATTCTTTGAAAAACAGTGCGGCAGTAGAAAGAATACAGCAGTCAATTGTACTCACCTTGGACTTTGTGTCAGTTAAGCAGTTGGCTTGATGACCATTCAAAATTGCAGATACCACTGGGTAGGAAGAGATAATCTTAGAGTTATGCTTGGGACAGGGTGACATAGTTCCCATAGGTTATTTCCCTGTCATGGGAACTTCACTGCAGCATTAGCTCCCACCAACTTTTTCACAACCCTTTTTTAGAGAATAAGCATGGATCCCTAAACTAAACTGGCCACCCCATCCAATATTGTATGTTACAAAAGTTGGTTATAGATCATTTTCAAGTTACAAAAGACTACCAGAGATTGCTTATATATTGCAAAAGTAATTCAGAGACTGTCCATGTTATAAAAGACTATCAGAAACTTGTCATATGTTGCAAAAGACTGTCAAAAACTTTCATAAGATACAAAAAACTATCATAGACCTTTCACATGTTACAAAAGACTGTCAGTGACCTTTCACAGCTACCAAAAGACTGTCAAAACTTCTCACATGATAAAAAAGACTATCATAGACTGTTTTCATGTTACAAAAATTTGACAGTGACCTGTCGTATGCTAAAGCCCTTTTACACAGTTCTAGTGTGGTTTTACTGCACCGTAGGAGCAGCACAGCTTAACCGGGAAGTTTAAAACATGCACTAAAGATGTAATGTACAAGACTTTTGGTGCTCTGCTAGAAAGCACACCAAAACCACAAGACATAATGCAGCTCTAAGGGGAGTGCAGCTAACCCGCACCAAACCTGAAGGTAAGCTGGGCTGCTCCTGCAGTGCTGTCAAACTACACAGTATGAAAGGATTGTTACAAAAGCCTGTCAGAGACCACACATTATAAAAAAAATGTCATAGATTGCTCTCAGGTATCAAAAGGTTGTCGGAAAATGTGCATGGTAATGCACACAATTGGTCTGCTATCGACATAGAAGCTGCTACCTTAACAGTCTAAGTAAAATTGATGTATCTAAGATGGTACCATATTTAATTGTCCTATTCCAAAAACACAGTTTGGTCCCTCAAACAAGTACACATAATATATACTGTGTGTATATATATATATATATATATATATATATATATATATATATATATATATATGTACAGTTGTGTTCAAAATAATAGCAGTCAGACATCACTAACCTGATCAATCACTGCTTTTGGTAGAAATGATATTTCTGCATGGCAAATAATTTACTAGCAGGTGTAGTGGAGTATTAGAAATCCAACAGACCCAACAGTCGTGCATGCTGCTGATTCTGTGTAATTGAATCACCAATTGAAAGGGGCATGTTCAAAATAATAGCAGTGTGGAGTTCTATTAGTGAGGTCATTCATTCTTTGAAAAACAGGTGGCAATTATTGCCCTTATTTTAGGAAGGAAGGCAGCAAATGTTATACAGCTGGTTACAGTGCATTTCTCTCTGAAATTCTGAGGAAAATGGGTTGTTCCAGACATTGTTCAGAAGAACAGCGTACCTTGATTAAAAAGTTGATTGGAGAGGGGAAAACATATAAAGAAGTGCAGAAAATGATAGGCTGCTCAGCTAAAATAATTGCAAATGCTTTAAAATGGCAACCAAAACCTGAAAGACGTGGAAGAAAGCTAAAAACTACCATTTGAATGGATAGAAGAATAGCCAAAATGGCAAGGACTCAGCCAACAATCAGCTCCAGGAAGATCAAAGAAGGTCTAAAGTTACCTGTGAGTACTGTTACAATTCATCAGTCCACAACATTTTGTGGACTGATGAAAGTAAGATTGTTCTTTTTGGGTCTAGTGGCCGGAGACAGTTTGTCAGATGACTTCCAAACACTGAATTCAAGCCACAGTACACTGTGAAGACAGTGAAGCATGGTGGTGCAAGCATCATGATATGGGGATGTTTCTCATAGTACGGTGTTGGGCCTATTTATCGCATACCAGGGATCATGGATCAGTTTGAATACATCAGAATACTTGAAGAGGTCATGCTGCCTTATGCTGAAGAGGAAATGCCCTTGAAATGGGTGTTCCAACAAGACAACGACTCCAAACACACCAGTAAACATGCAACATCTTGGTTCCAGACCAACAAGATTGACGTTATGGAGTGGCCAGCCCAATCCCCGGATCTTAATCCAATAGAAAACTTGTAGGGTGACATCAAAAATGCAGTTTCTGAGGCAAAACCAAGAAATAGAGAAGAACTCTGGAATGTAGTCCAATCATTCTGGGTTGGAATACCTGTTCACAGGTGCTTGAAGTTGGTTGACTCCATGCAACACAGATGTACAGCAGTTCTCAGAAACAGTGCTTATATAACTAAATATTAATTAAGTGATTCAAAGGAAAGCATAATCTTCAAACATTTTTCAGTTTATACAGTGAATGTTTGAGTTTGTAAAGAAGAATACAAACACTGCTATTTTTTTGAACAGTCTAATATTCGCTTTTCTTCAATTGTTTTAGAGGAACAACAAAAATTTGATATCATGTATTTTTCTTCATGTTTTGATTTGGAATAGAATGTGTTGTGTTCCCAATGCATTTGTGTGTATGGAAATAAAAGCTATTAGAAGGATTTTGAGCTTTATTCACTTTTTTCAACACACTGCTATTATTTTGAACACAACTGTATATACCGTATTTTCCGGCGTATAAGACGACTTTTCAACCCCTGAAAATCTTCTGAAAAGTCGGGGGTCGTCTTATACGCCGGTGCGAGCCGGTGTCATGGCGGCACTTTTTCGAGGGGCGGCGCCGCTCCCCCTCCTCCTCCAATGGACACTAAGTACAGGGGTGGACAGAGGGGCTGCTGTACCTTACCTGGCTCCGGTCCCACGACGATCCGGTCCAAGAAGCGCGACTGCTCCTTCTTTCAGTTCGGCCGCTCGATGGTCACGCGGCCGCTCGGCTCCGCCTCCTCACCGGTGATTGGGCGCCAGCACTGGAAAGGCACACAGGCGACCAATCACCGACGAGGAGGCGGAGATGAGCGGCCCCGCGAAAATTGAGCGGCCGCACTGGAAGAAGGAGCAGCCGCTCCTCTCCCCCACTGACACTAACGATGGGGCACTATTCCTCCTCCACACTGACACCAACAATGAGGCACTGTTCCTCTCCCACTGACACCAACGATGAGGCACTGTTCCTCCCCCACTGACACCAACGATGAGGCACTGTTCCTCCCTCACTGACACCTACGATGAGGCACTGTTCCTCCCCCACTGACACCAACGATGAGGCACTGTTCTCCCCACTGATACCAATGATGGGGCACTATTCCTTCTCCCCACTGATACCAATGATGGGGCACTATTCCTCCTCCCCACTGACACCAACGATGGGGCACTATTCCTCCAACCCACTGATACCAACGATGGGGCACTATTCCTCCCCCACTGACACCAACGATGGGGCACTATTCCTCCCACTGATACCAACGATGGGGCACTATTCCTCCCACTAATACCAACGATGGGGCGCAATTCCTGCCACTGATACCAACGATGGGGCGCTATTCCTCCCACTGACACCAATGATAGGGCACTATTCCTCCCCCACTGACACCAACAATGGGGCACTATTCCTCCCACTGATACCAACGATGGGGCACTATTCCTCCCACTGACACCAATGATGGGGCGCAATTCCTGCCACTGATACCAATGATGGGGCGCTATTCCTCCCACTGACACCAATGATGGGGTGCTATTCCTCCCACTGATACCAATGATGGGCCTCTATTCCTCCCACTGACACCAATGATGGGGTGCTATTCCTCCCACTGACACCAATGATGGGGTGCTATTCCTCCCACTGATACCAATGATGGAGCACTATTCCTCCCACTGACACCAATGATGGGGCACTATTCCTCCCACTGACTAATGATGGGGCACTATTCCTCCCACTGACTAATGATGGGGCACTATTCCTCACACACTGACACTAATGATGGGGCACCATCATTGGTGTCAGTGGGAGGAATAGTGTCCCATCATTGGTATCAGTGGGAGGAATAGTGCCCCATCATTGGTGTCAGTGGATGAAATAGTGCCCCATCATTGGTGTCAGTGGGAGGAGTAGTGCCTCATCATTGGTGTCAGTGGGAGGAATAGCACCCCATCATTGGAATACCATACTGAAATACCATACCATATTGAAATCAAATCTGATGTTTTTTCATTTTTATTTGGTGTGCGTTGGAAGAGGGGTAGTCTTATACGGCGAGTATAGCTCAAACCCTATATTTTAACAGGAAAAGTAGGGGGTCGTCTTATACGCCCAATCATCTTATACGCCGGAAAATACGGTATATATATATATATATATATATATATATATATATATATTATCTTTTTTAACTTGTAATGGCAAAGATCAGCAGCTTATAATGGGACTGCAATAGTGCTGTGGGCAATCTGACACTAACTGACCCTTGGGGGAACTGACTAACTGCCACTCACATCTCCAGAAACACTAATACAGTGATAATACTATGCACTGTGACTGTACTAATGACACTGACTGGGAAGGGGTTAACATCTAGGGCAATCAAAGAGTAAAATATGGGCCTAATTATGTGTAATGTGTTCTGCTTTCACTAACAGATCTCTTTGTTTCTTATTCCTGCATTGCAGGAATAAGAAACAGAGAGATTGTTCCCTCTGTGCAGAGCCCTGTGTTGATTGGCAATACAGAGCTCTGTTCTGTGATTTTACACAGCTGCTTAGCAAGTACTGGCCATGAATCATTGGCCTTGCTGACAGACTCCCACTGTGTACAATCACAGCACGATTCAGCGTGGGGGGGGCAGGTATAAATCCAGAAGCAAGCAGCCATATACTCTTAGCTGACAGCTAGCTAAAAAATGACAGAAGCAACGTAAAAAAAAAATCCCAATAAGTGTATATTGATTGGCTTGCACAAAAGTTATAGCATCTGCACACTATGGTATGTATACTGGAATTTTTTTTTATGTTTATACTAGTAATGGCGTTGATCGGTGACTTATAGCAGGACCATGATAGTATGGCGGGCAGTCTGACACTAACTGACTCTTTTGACACTTTGTGGGGAACAGTGACTCTAATTCAGTGATCAGTGCTAGTAATATACACTGTCACTGTACTAATGACACTGGCTGGGAAGGGGTTAACATCTAGGGGCAATCAAAGGGTGAATTGTGTGCCTAACAGTGCTTGGTGCTGAAAAACCTGCACGCCCCCACTGTCAGGACAGAGTTCTGTGTTGTTTACAGTCACAAAGCTCTGTCCTTTCTTCCTCTTCATTGATCCCCATTGTCAATCATTGGCCAGGACCCGCTGATTGACTTGTGCTGTGACTAATCACAGCACAGCTGAGGCATCAGGCTTGCACGCTCTCCCCCTTCCCAGAAGAGCTGGATCATGTATCAGATACATGATCCAGTGCAGAGAGGCCTCCTTGCCGCCATACTCATATGTGAAGCAGTTGGAAAATGGTTAAACCGATATAACAAAACACTTTCAATGGTATGTTTAGCAGACCAAAGGGTAACAAATAAGATAAGTTCACTGATAGGGTTTACATACACTTTTAATACCCATAAGATTGATCCTATTTGCTGCTTTAGTCAACACTTGACATCTATACTGCTCTATCAGCACTTTGCTGTTCAGAGGTTGAGTCATTTCTTGGAAGGCAGTAAAAACAGCTGATCATTCATTGCGATCAGGACATATCTGTACACTGAGAATACTTTACACCTGATAGGAAAGATCATTCCAGCTTAGGTTCGCTGAGTGTAGATGACAAGATTTTATACAGGCAGGTAAACATGCAAAGTTAAAGGGATGCTAAAGGTTATTTTTTTTGTAAAATAACAAACATGTTATACCTACCTGCTCTGTGCAGTGGTTTTGCACAGTGAAGCCTGGATCCTCCTCTTCTCGGTTCCCTTGCCATCGTTTCCTGGCTCCTCCTTACTCTTGGGTGCCCCCATAGCAAGCATGCATGAAGGTAAAAAACCTTAATCCTTTACAACCACTTTAAAGTGTTCCTAAACACACAACAGTAAAATCAGTCTGTATATGCAGTAAAGTATGCTTGTTATATCACTGTGGAACCTAAGGGGTCAATCCTTTGCCTTGTGTAAAAAGGCTGTTTGATCCTGTCTTCTCTGATCCTCCCCTTCTTCTAGAGTCAACCTCCTATATCCTTATAAGACATATTGTTTGGAGACACTGCACATGCTCAGTTTGGTGTGTTTTGCTAGAGAGGCTTTTTTTTTCCTTGGGAGAGTACATGTGATCAGCACAGGGCCAATCAGCACTGTCCAGACAGAGGTCAGGGGTCCTGCATCTTCTTAGAGCAGAATGAAAACTCCTCCTACAAGCTTTATTCAGTGTTCTGCTGGACACTGATAGAAATCACAAGACTGCTCTAACTACCGATGAGAAAAGGTATTTAGCAGATTATATTTACTAAAATAATTGCATTTCCATGTTCTATGTACTGTTGGAGATCAGAAATAGTGAATGGAAGGTCTGGGGTTTAGTAACACTTTAAAAGGAATTTAGAGCCTTTCAATAATTTTTTTAGCTTCTTTTCTTACATGTTGAGCTTCACATAAATTATAATATACTCCTATAGATCCGTGTTTCTATGTAAAATTTGTAATAGTAAATGTACAGCTACAAATCATTGCCTTACATTGTATTCTAAACACAAGAACAAACATTTAACCACTTGCCCCCCCAGAGGATTTACCCCACTCCCTGACCAGGTCATTTTTTGCGATACGGCATTGCGTTACTTTAACTGACAATTGTGTTTTTATTTTTATGCACTATAAACAAAAAACCCCCCCCAACAACTTTGAAATAAAAACAATATTTTTGACGTTTTGCTATAAAACATATCCAATAAAAAATGTATAAAATCAAATTTCTTCATAAATTTAGACCAAATTGTATTTCTGCTATATGTCTTTCCTAAAAAAAAATCTCAACAAGTGTATATTAATTGGTTTACGTGAAAGTTATAGCATTTACAAATGGCGGTATATATACTGGAATTTTTATTTGTATTTTTTTAATACTAGTAATGGCGGTGATCAGCGACCTATAGCGGGACTGCGGCGGTCATTCTGACATTGGGTGGGAACTCACTGTCACTGACATCCCCAGTGACACTTATACAGTGATCAGTTCTAATAAAAAGCACTGACACTGTACTAATGACATTGGGCAGGAAGGGGTTAACATCTGGGGTGATCAAGGGGTTAACTGTGTGCACTGTGCTGTTTTACTTTGGAGACATGCTGTTTTGTATCTTTCTGCTGTGCAAAGAGATACAAAGCAGCATGTCTATGCCGACAGGAAAGAGGCCTGTGTTTATACACAGGTTTCTCCCCTGTCAGCTTTGCTAACGATCACAGTCCCGGCCAACATCCCCAGCAGCCAATAGTGGCATGCGCACGCCCCCTACCTGGACATCCAAATCATGTATATATACGTAATTTTTGTCGCAGCCGTGCCACCCTTTAGCAGTACATCTGTTATAGAGTGGTGGGCAAGTGGTTAATACAGTCATGGCCGAAATTGTTGGCACCCTTGATATTTCTCCAGGAAATCATGTATTTCTCACGAAACGTATTGCATTAACACATGTTTTGCTATACACATGTTTATTCCCTTTGTGTGTATTGGGACAAAACAAAAAAAGGGAGGAAAGAAAGCAAATTCGACATAATGTCACACAAACCTCCAAAAATGGGCTGGACAAAAGTATTGGCACCCTTTCACAACTGCGGATAAATAAGAATGTTACAAGCATGTGATGCTCCTGTAAACTCACCTGGGGCAAGTAACAGGTGTGGGCAATATAGAAATCACACCTGAAAGCAGATAAAAAGGAGAGACGTTCACTTAACCTTTGCATTGTGTGTCTGTCTGTGCCACACTAAGCATGGACAACAGAAAGAGGAGACGAGAACTGTCTGAGGACCTGAGAACCAAAATTGTTGCAAAATATCAACAATCTCAAGGTTACAAGTCCATCTCCAGAGAACTAGATTTGCCTTTGTCCACAGTGCGCAACATTATCAAGAAGTTTGCAACCCATGGCACTGTAGCTAATCTCCCTGGTCGTGGACGGATGAGGAAAATTGATGAAAGATTGCAACGCAGAATAGTCCGGATGGTGGATAAGCAGCCCCAAACATGTTCCAAAGACATTCAAGCTGTCCTGCAGGCTCAGGGAGCATCAGTGTCAGCGCGAACTATCCGTCGACATTTAAATGAAATGAAACGCTATGGCAGGAGACCCAGGAGGACCCCACTGCTGACACAGAGACATAAAAAAGCAAGACTACAGTTTGCCAAAATGTACTTGAGTAAGCCAAAAGCCTTCTGGGAAAACGTCTTGTGGACAGATGAGACCAAGATAGAGCTTTTCGGTAAAGCACATCATTCTACTGTTTACCGAAAACGGAATGAGGCCTACAAAGAACAAAACACAGTACCTACGGTAAAATATGGTGGAGGTTCAATGATGTTTTGGGGTTGTTTTGCTGCCTCTGGCACTGGGTGCCTTGACTGTGTGCAAGGCATCATGAAATCTGAGGATTACCAAAGGATTTTGGGTCGCACTGTAGGGCCCAGTGTCAGAAAGCTGGGTTTGCGTCCAAGATCCTGGGTCTTCCAGCAGGACAATGACCCCAAACATACGTCAAAAAGCACTCAGAAATGGATGGCAAAGAAGCGCTGGAGAGTTCTGAAGTGGCCAGCAATGAGCCCAGATCTAAATCCCATTGAACACCTGTGGAGAGATCTTAAAATTGCTGTTGGGAAAAGGTGTCCTTCCAATAAGAGAGACCTGGAGCTGTTTGCAAAGGAAGAGTGGTCCAAAATTCCGGGTGAGAGGTGTCAGAAGCTTATTGATGGTTATAGGAAGCGACTGATTTCAGTTATGTTTTCCAAAGGGTGTGCAACCAAATATTAAGTTAAGGGTGCCAATACTTTTGTCCAGCCCATTTTTGGGGTTTTGTGTGACATTATGTCATATTTGCTTTTCTGCCTCTGTTTTATATTTGTTCCAATACATACAAAGGGAATAAACATGTGTATAGCAAAACATGTGTTAATGCAATACCTTTTTTGTGTGAAATACTTGATTTTCAGGAAAAATATCAAGGGTGCCAACAATTTCGGCCATGACTGTATATTGCAGTTTACAAATCCTTAGATGTGATTGCTGCATTTTTTCAGGCTGTTTTTCCCTTTGTTTTAGCCTGGTGGTCCTACCATTATTATTATTATACAGGATTTATATAGCGCAGTTTGTTCACCGCTTTACATTAGAAAGGAGACAAGACAGCAACGATACAGTTCAATACAAGAGGGTTAAGAGGGCCTTGCTCCATGGAGCTCGCAATCTATGAACATACTTCCTTCCCATAGGAAGAAGGGTCAGCCGCACACTGGTGTGTGGCTGACTCTTCTTCCTATTGCATTGTATGTGGTGGCGAGCCAGAGCCTGCACCTGTTGTGGATTGATCTGGATTGTTTGCGTGAGCGGTATACCTTTTGTTCTTTGGATACTTCCTTCTCACATGGAAGAAAAATAAGAACAATTTTGGCCATATTCAATATATTTATATATATATATATATATATCTATACTGCTGGTTGAAATGCGTTTTTATTACAAAATATATGAAAAATATTTTTTAAAATACATTTCAAATATACTGCATGTCTTTAAAAATACAAATCTACATTTTTGAAATGCATTTACACATATATGTAAAAATATATGTTAAAATTACTTTTTGAAATGTTAAAAAAAATCTGAAGAATATATTTAAAAAATGTATATTTTTAAAAAGAGGATGATTAGTGTTGCTCCATGCAAAACCATTTCACAAAGCAGGCAAGTATAACATGTTTTTACCCCTTTAGTATCATTTTAAACACCCAAGATGCAGATTAAAATTTTCCAGCCACTGATATGGTGATCAAGTGGAAATCGAAAACACTCAATGGTTATTCCCATAGGAGAGCATATCACCATCACAGTCAGCTCCAAAATTAATGGAAGGTCTGAAAGCGCTTTGGTATAATTTACTCCAGACTCATATACGGTATGAATCTAGATCACAGATGGATACATCAAGGTGGAAATCCCATATGCATGGAAAAAGAGACTAACAATAGTGAAGTACCATTTAAAAACTTTTTTTTTTAAGCTAGAAGGTTACACTCACAGAAAAAGTGTAAGCATCTCATAAATCCCACAAAATGCTACGGACAATACAATAGTATATTAAATATATATAGTGTTTACAGGTCTTTGAGAGGAAGAAAGCAAGAGTTGATGGCAGTGAGTGAGGCATGGGAGCTCGAAATGACAAAGATGAAGAGGTATTGTGGGCAAGAACTGATGTGGGAGGGGACAATGGAGGCTAAGCATTGGGGTAATGGAAGCTTATGGGAACGTGGAAAAGGTGCAAAGATGAAGAATTGTAAGGGACAGGAACTGATAATGGAGGGGGTGTTTATGGTTAACTTTGAAGAGGTGGAAGCTGATGGGGAAGAGGGAATAGAGAAAAAGATTAAGAGATGCTGGGGGAAGGAACTGATGATGGAGTTAAAAGCTTAACATTGTGGATGGTATAAAAACTGTGGTATGAACAGATGAGTTAAAGTGGTTCTAAAGTCTGAAGGCTTTTTTACCTTCATGAATTCTATGCATGAAGGTAAAAAACCTTCAGTGCGCAGCCCCCCTAATACTTACTGTACCTGAACCTGATCCTAATCCAGCAATGTGCATGAGAGCAAACAGCTCTCCCGGATCTCTGCCTCCTCATTGGCTCAGACACAACAGCGGAAGCCATTGGCTCCCACTGCGTCAATCTTAGCAAGTGAGGAGGGTGCGGAAGACGGCTATATTCTTTTTATTCTATTCCATTCAATTCTTTTCTATGCCTTTATTCTCTATTCTATTCTGTTCTGTTTTATTCTATTCTTTTTAAAATTTGAATTTTGGCAGAGGACTATATTTTAACACTAATACACATAGTCTTTGAAGAAAATCAGCTCTAGTCAGCAATATGTTTACAGTTCGAATTTGTTTTCGAATTCGATTTTGATTCAAATTATTTTGGACAACCTTTTTGTTTAGTTACTTTGGATTCATTTAAGTTCGTTACTATTGTAATTTGGAAATTAAGATACATCCGAATTTCCAAATAATGAAATTTTTACAACATTTTGATTCAGAACAAAATGAACTGCAAATGTCTGATGCTTTCTTCTTGCATTCTAGGAAGCAATCTCTCAGACATGTCAGGAAAACGTACAACTGAAACTGTTACATTTTCCAATCTGTGAGTCACATTTAACTTAAAATTATGGTGAAAACTCTAACATGAAGCAAAAAGCACTCCTATAGCTTAAGAAGACCCACGGAGTTTTGGAAAATGAACTGGGTGCTAGACTGCTTATATAGGTTCCTGTTCAATAACCCTCCTGCATGACCCTTGAATGTTCAATGAAGATGCCACACTTATAACATTAAGTGGTCAACAGGGAGACATGGACAGAAAAAGAAGGGGGGGGGGGTGAGTCATACAATTGGTGGGGTTTGGTGAAAAGGGGTCATCTGGAAATAAATTCACAATGTATAAAAGTTCCTGCTCTACAGTTCACGAATCAGTCTGTTAACAGGATATGCTAAATTAATATATTTTCTTATGGGAAGATTTTTGATGAAATGTTCTTTGTCACTATACTATTAAAGGCTGACTATAGACTTTAGGGGATGGTTAGATGTGCAGGAATAATCTGACAACCCTCAGGCTAAAAGATCTTCAATAGGAAGCAAAGTGCTGCAAAAACTTTCTAATCAGTAAAGGAAATGGAGCACACACAGCTAGTACCAAATCACAGAATAGGCTGCATTGGAGAAAAAGACTGAGATGGGCCCTGGCACTTAGGTGGTGTGAGAGAGGACAGGAAGATGTGTCCCCATGCCTTTCTGTTGGTGAAATATCTTCTTGCCTATGGTCAGCCTACCAAATCAAGGCAACTGTTAGATAGAAGCACAACAGGCAATATCCACATAATCCCAGCTGTACTTGAACCTACTGTATACAACTCTGTCTGAAAAGAAAAATCTTTCAACCCCAGTGAAAAATATGGACCTGTGTATACAGTCTACCTGCCCACCAATTGAGTGGTCATGCTGATTTGCTACGATGCCGTGAAGAAGGCCTTGGTTGATCGCAGTGATGAGTTTAGTGACAGAGGGGATATGGATCTAACAGAATTATTCTTTAAGGACTTTGGTAAGATTCTAAAAACAAAATAATTATTCTGAATTGGTGTAATTTCTTTTCATTAGAGCTTAATATTGTTTGTTTATATGTGTGTTACTGATGTTGTATTCTTGTACCATATAAACCAGCTGCAATCATTTAAAATTAATATAAAGACAATCACTAAAACTGTAATATTTCTAATGCAAAGGTCAGATTAAACCTGGTAAAGGTGCATTCTATTCGAACCTAAACAATGAACATGGAAATGCACACAAGGAACCCATATTTCCTGTTTTGTTTTTTTCTTAATCCTGTTGTGGCCCACAAAGTCTTACTCTGGCCGTTCAGAAAACCAGTATGTAGGCATGTGCCTAAAATTGGTACTGCTGCTAGGCATAGATTCTAGGCTGCCCAGGTGGGGAAGGGTTAGCCTTAGTTCTCTGTCTTTCCCAGGCTTTTCTGTGTACTGCCCTCCAACCTGTGACTCATAAAAATAGGGGGAAGGCTCTGCTCAGAGAGAGATTGCATGGGAAAAGTCCACAGAAGAAGATGTAACCACAAGCAACCTTCCAGCACCCCACACTGGAACTTACCCTAAAAGGACTCTCCAGATATGGACTACTACCTGGAAAGGTATGCCTGGGCAGGCTAGGAATAGCCAGTCAAAATGGGACTGATGTGCACTTGGACTGTACTGTCACAGTGTTGCAAGTAAAACTGTTGACTGTTTAAATGCCTGGTCTGAAGTTACTGCAAGGGGGGCATGGTGGTACATAGCGTATTGAAGAACAGGACCTGTTTTGCACACACAGGGTGAAGAGGAGAACATGCCGTTGCTAAGGATAACCAGAGCAACGGGAATTTTATGGCAGCCAGACAGTGGGAGTACAGTAACGGCAAGAGTGATGGATTTCATGCATAGCGAGGGGAGCGGTTCGCTGTTTCCCTCCCTAGAGGTCGGTGCCCCAGAAATATGTGACAGTATACCCATGGCAGAGACCCTAGAAACCTAACCTCAGGTAGAGAAAGAGTTAACTGAGCCAAAACTTGCATGTTCGAGGTTTGCACTGTTGCATGGTACAACCAGGACGCTATCAGTGGGAATGAAGTAATAGGGAAGCTGTACTTATGGAATGGAACGCAAGCTCTGCAGTGTTCTCTACTAAATGTCATGTTCCAAGGACAAGTTGTGCAGTATTGTAGGACAGTGTGGCTCTTTCAGAAAAGCCTCAGGTTGCACTATGGCTGCACCAGGTATACGGCTCACTTAATGTTGAATTTACATGAATGTGGCTCTGCCTTGTCCCTGGCATTGGTGAGAACATTCAGAGAAGAGAGAGGAGGCCCTGCGTGCATGGTCATCCTTAAAATGTCATTATCATCCTGAAAATGATAGGTGCAGAGTCATCTCCCTGTTCTTTGTTATGCAGGAACCTAATGGGCTGAAGCAATGCACACACAATTCACTAATTATGAGTAACAAGTGGGAAATATTTTTAATGGTTTGCAGTGAGTGCCCAATACTGTACAAGCAGTTGCATGATCAAGTGAATTGCTAAAAGTCTTAATTAGGAATGTACTATATAGACAACTTGTTTGTTGAGATATGGCCTACCCCTCCTTCATGGTTTAGGAAGAATCTTGTAAATAGGTCCAGACTAAACACACTACGATAAACTGGCTTGGGAAGAGCTGGATTCAGTTCAACTGCTGCCAGATATGCTAGCCAGCACAAGTCAATGTGAATGTAGTTCATTCCAAGCCAAATTATTAATGTTGGCATTGGCTGTATGCTTCTTTCCTAGCTAATAACGTTTAGTCATTAACCACTTGCCTACCAGGCACTTATACCCTCTTATTTACCAGGCCAATTTTCAGCTTTCAGCGCTGCCGCACTTTGATTGACAATTGCGCGGTCATGCAACATTGTACCCATATGAAATTTTGATCATTTTTTTCTCACAAATAGAGCTTTCTTTTGGTGGTATTTAATCACCACTGGGCGCTTTACTTTTTGCGCTATAAATAAAAAATTGCCAAAAATTTGAAAAAAAAAAAAAAGTTTCTTTGTTTCTATTATAAAATTTTTCAAACAGGTAATTTTTCTCCTTCACTGATGTGCGTTGATGAGGCAGCACTGATGGGCACTGATAGGCGGCACTGATGGGCACTGATAGGCAGCACTAAAGGGCACTGATAGGCAGTACTAATGAGGTGGCACGGATAGGCGGCACTGATAGGCAGCACTGATAGGCGGCACTGATAGGTGACACTGATGATGGGTACTGATAGATGGCACTGACTGGCATCACTGCTGGGCACTGACTGGCGGCACTGACTGGCACAACCGCTGGGCACTGACTGGTGGCACTGACTGGCAGCACTGCTGGGCTGCACTGGTGGGTGGCACTGGTGGTCAGCACTGGTGGGTGGGCACAGGTGGGTGGCACTGGTGGGCACAGGTGGGTGGCACTGGTGGGCACAGGTGGGTGGGCACAGGTGGGTGGCACTGCTGGGCACAGGTAGGTGGCACTTTTGGGCACAGGTGTGTGACACTGCAGAGTGGCACAGGTGGGTGCACTGCTGGGCACAGGTGGGTGCACTGCTGGGCACAGGTGGGTGATCTGCTGGGCACAGGTGGGCGGAGCTAGTGGGCGCACTGCTGGGCACAGGTGGGCGGAACTTGCGGGTGGCACTGCTGGGCACCGATCATCAGGGCACTGATCATCAGTGCCCTGATGATCGGTGCCGATCCCCGCTCTGACAACTGCCGGTTCTCGGCAGTACTTTCCTCACGATCTGACAGCGTGAGGAAAGTGCAGCCGAGAACTGGCACTTGCATTTCCCTCTGATCAGCGTGTCATTGGACACCGCTGATCAGGTGGTAAAAGGCCGCTGTGATTGGCCTTTTACCACATCACATGATCAGCTGTGTCCGTAGGACACAGCGATCACGGAGATCGCCGGGTGCGCGCCCCCTGGGGCGCGCAGGAGAGCGCGTTCTGGGGGGACGTCATATGACGTCCACTCAGAACTGGCCGGCTGCAGTGCAGCCGTCATTCGGCTATCTGCGGTCGGCAACAAGTTAATAGTGATGGACCCCTGTTTGGGTAGTGGTCAAACATTTGAACCTAACGAAAGTTTGACCACGGACTTCAAACCGGGACAATTCACTAAGCAGTATCTTATCGCATCCGCATGAGTTATATTATCAAGTCATGTGGTATTTTAGTAGTGAAAACATTCTTTAATATTTCAGCTGTCAGTTGGGTTCCCCACTGACAGCTGAATGTAAAAAGAATTGCCATCCATTAAAAATTGGCCCTTCAGGTCTGGTATGGATTTTG
The DNA here is from genome assembly GCF_062004578.1 of Staurois parvus. Lineage (NCBI taxonomy): Eukaryota > Metazoa > Chordata > Amphibia > Anura > Ranidae > Staurois > Staurois parvus. Next base: position 2,647,012 of record NW_028318542.1, on the reverse strand, counting down.
AGAGGAAAATTTTTTAAAAAGTGGTGTGTGGGTCCCCCTCAAAATCCATACCAGACCCTTATCCGAGCATGCAACCCGGCAGGTCAGGAAATGGGGGGACAAGAGAGTGCTCCCCCTCCTAAACCATACCAGGCCACATGCCCTCAACAATGGGGGGGCACTCTGGGGCAGGGGAGCTCCCCCCCAAAAGCCCCTTGACCCCATGTTGATGGGGACAAGGGCCTCTTCTCCACAACTGTAGCCAGTGGTTGTGAAGATCATATAGGGGGGTCAATATAGGCCAATGTGGTGCCTATATTTAAAAAGGGGCCAGAATCTTTACCAAGTAATTATAGACCTGTTAGTTTTACTTCTATAGTTGGGAAGATACTGGAGAGTTTAATAAAAGACAACATAGATGAGTTCTTGCTGGAAAAAAAATATTTTAAGCAACAGACAGCATGGATTCATGAGAGACAGAAGTTGTAAAAAAAATCTGATTTCTTTTTATGAGGAGGTGAGCAAAACTTTGGACAGAGGGGTGGCTGTGGACATGGTATACTTGGGCAGAGGGGTGGCTGTGGACGTGGTATACTTGGATTTTGCAAAAGCGTTTGACACAGTTTCCCCTACACTGCTAATGTGTAAAGTAAAGTCTACAGGCTTGGAAAAATCAGTATGTACTGTAAATGGATAGAAAACTGGCTAAAAGATCATATTTGGAGAGTAATGTTTAATGATTCATACTCTGAATGGTCTAGGGTTGTCAGTAGTGTACCCCAAGGTTCAATGTTGGGACCCTTACTTTTTAATATACAGTATCTCACAGAAGTGAGTACACCCCTCACATTTTTGTAAATATTTTATTATAACTTTTCATGTGACAACACTGAAGAAATGACACTGTGAGTGAGTGTATAGCTTGTATAACAGTGTACATTTGCTGTCCCCTCAAAATAACTCAACACACAGCAATTAATGTCTAAACCACTGGCAACAAAAGAGAGTACACCCCTAAGTGAAAATGTCCAAATTAGGCCCAAAGTGTCAATATTTTGTGTGGCCACCATTATTTTCCAGCACTGCCTTAACCCTCTTGGGTATGGAGTTCACCAGAGCTTCACAAGTTGCCACTGGAGTCCTCTTCCGCTCCTCCATGATGACATCACAGAGCTGGTGGATGTTAGAGACCTTGCGCTCCTCCACCTTCCGTTTGAGGATGCTCAATAGGGTTTAGGTCTGGATACATGCTTGGCCAGTCCATCACCTTTTACCCTCACCTTTCTTAGCAAGGCAATGGTCATCTTGGAGGTGTGTTTGGGGTCGTTACTATGTTGGAATACTGCCCTGCGGCCCAGTCTCCGAAGGAAGGGGATCATGCTGTGCTTCAGTATGTCATAGTACATGCTGGTTTCATGGTTTCCTCAATGAACTGTATCTCCCCAGTGCTGGCACCACTCATGTAGCCCCAGACCATAACACTCCCACCACCATGCATCCTGTCCCCTCTCCCCGGCATGCACTATATGTCAGGATGTCTCTTACCTCACACAGGCTGGCTATGCACACATTGATTGGACTCTCTCCACACACACAGCACTGAGAGCAAAAAGGGTGCCATTCTCCTCACACAAGACTACCTTTACATTAGTTGGCTGTGCAGTGCACTCTTTCCATGAGGGGGATACCACCACTGTTGCTGATGGTTGATGCTCCAGGATTAGTGTGTAAGGCCCCATGCTGATCTGTGTGGCGTTGAGCGCCCTGAAAGTCCGTTGGCCCCTAGGGGTCACAATGTGGAGGTGAGGAGGCAATTTAACCGGTGATGGATTGTTTACCATATGGATCACTCTCACGATCACTGATCAAGTCTGCTGGGGAGTCTTAATTTTTGGACTTTACATATATTAATACTCTGTGGACTATTACACCATTGTTTGGATTTATTCACTATTTGTGGTGTCCTATATGCCATTATAATACGTGGCTTCTGTGTTCATTTTATAGTCATTTTTTTCTTCCACTAGTGTGTTATTCATTGTATTCACATGTAGTTCCACACAGGAATTTATTCACCCTGTTTTTTTCATATATTGATTATTGGTCTCCTCCTCAAGATGGCGTCCGGAGCGGCTGCATGAACGCCAGCTCTGGCGCCCCACACTACATCCGCCACCATCCGACCTTCAGCGGGCCCCTGAGCTACCGCCGGAGGTCCCCGTCAACACTCTGAAGGGGTTCGGGGTGCTCCGTCCCTCCGGCGGAGCTCTGACGGGTTGAGGCCTACCGCGGCACCCAAAGCCGCGGTGTTTCCTGACGACCGCGGCCGCGATGAACCGCGGAAAGCCAGGACACCCCCGCTCCATCCGATGTAAAAAGGGGACACTACCACCACCCCACTCCGCGACGAGTGACCACCACCACCCAGGTTTGTGGCCGTGTTGCCAAGGGGACGCTACCACTGCCCCCACCCTGTGAGAAGCCACCACCACCGGTAAGGACAGGGTAAGCCACCCCACCAGAACAGCACCCCTGCTCCCCACCGTGCACTACACAGCTGCCTCCATGACCCGCCACCGCACAGCCTGTAACCCGTCACGCGAGCCTGCCACACAGCCTACCGAGGGGACAAGGGGATGCTATCACCTCCCCCACCCCGCGATGAGAGACCACCACCACCCTCCCCGTGACGAGAGACCACCACCACCCAAAGCCGTGGTGTTTCCAGGACTGCGGCTGCGACGACCCGAGACACCTCCGCTCCAGCCCGAGGGGACAAGGTGACTCTACCACCACCCCGTAAGGAGCAGCCACCACCACCGACAAGGACAGGCACCCCCTGATGCAGGGCCTTCAGCACCTCCTGATGCCGAGCCTTCAACACCTCCCGACGCCGGGCCTTCAGCACCTCCTGATGCTGGGCCTTCAACACCTCCCGACGCCGGTCCCTCAGCACCTTCTGACGCCGGGCCCTCAGCACCTCCCGATGCAGGGCCTTCAGCACCTCCTGACGCCGGGCCTACAGCACCTCCCAGACACTGCGCCCTACAGCTCGCCCATTCGCCGAGCCACCGCACCCACCGACGCCGCGCCTCAGCACCCACGGACGCCGGCCTACAGCACCCACAGACTGCAACTAACCAGCTGCTGACTAAGCTGCCCACCACTCTCACTCTCCTCCCACAGATGGACACAGATGAACACCGCCATGACGTGACAGACTCTTCGCATCATCACCCCCCTGATGTGAAACCTTTCGCCTTCCCCGATTTGAACAGCACTCCGCTCACCCTAACATGTAACCCGCACTCCTCCCCCTTGTATTCCTCTCCTCCTTTCCCAAAATCGCCTCCCCCTACTCCCCCAAAACAGCTCTACATTGCTCCCTCACTTCTTCTTTCTCCCCACTACGGCTCTCACCACCTCCTCCTGATACTCCACTCTCCCGCCGACCCACACGCCACCACTAACAGATCCACATGCTCCTGCACATCCCGTTCCCATGCCATCTTCCTCACCCTTATCTTTCTCCTTACCGCCGGGGACATCTCCCTGAACCCTGGCCCCCCACCTCCCCACTCCCCCTCTAGGCACCCTCTTGCTCCCGCCAGCCGCCGCAACCTCCTTAACCTTATACCCATCCCCCTCCTCCCCGCATCCACCCCTCCTCTCTCGGTTGCACTCCTGAACGCCCGTTCGGTTTGCAACAAGCTCACCACCATCCATGACCTCTTTGTCTCCCACTCCCTCAACCTCCTAGCAGTCACCGAAACATGGATCCAAGCCACTGACTCCACCTCCCCTGCAGCACTCACCTATGGAGGCCTCGTCTGGACCCACTCACCCAGACCGAGCGGTCGCAGAGGTGGTGGGGTCAGCATGCTCCTGTCACAGCTGAGCACCTTCCAGGTCCCACCCAACCCCCCCTATCCTTTTCCTCCTTTGAGGACCACTGCATCTGGCTCTTCTCTCCCACCCTTCTGAGGATGGAAGTAATCTATCGGTCTCCTGGATCTGTATCCCGCTTCCTGGACGACTTTACTGCCTGGCTTCCCTTCTTCCTCTCCTCTGAGCTACCGACCATCATCCTTGGGTACTTCAATATCCCCATTAACGTCAACAGCCCGGTTACTTCCAAACTCCTCCTCCTAACCTCCTGTCAGGCTCCGCCCAACGGGATCTCTAGTGGTCCACAGCACGGGATTTCCCAGGACACGGAGTCTAAGTCCCAGTCTGCCTTTTCACCAGAGCCCCTGATGGTGGGGATGGACTTGGTGCAAGACTGGAACCAGGTCGCGCCCCTGGGCACCCCCGGGAGTGGTAGAGGGGTCCCGCTGAAGGTATGTGCCCGGGATGAGCCTGCTGTGAAGGGGCTGACAGGTCCCGATCCGAGCAGGATGGATGGATGACTGCTAGGAGTGAGAGAGGTCACACTAGCCGGGCCGGTAACAGTGGGGACAGGTGCAGTACCAAGCAGCAGGCAAAGAGTAGTCAGGTCACACGCCGGGTTCAGTAACAGAGGGTCCGAAATAACAGTAACTACAGGCAGAGGAATGGTCAGGGACGAGCCAGGGTCAGAGCAGGAGAGGGTCAGCATAAATCAGAACAGGCAGAGTTTGGCAACAAGGAAACGTACAGTTGTGACCAAAATTATTCAACCCCCACTGAAATTGAGTGTTTTGGCCAGTTTGACATTGCTTTTGATCATTCAGTCATCTTGCTTACATTTACATTAAAGAGGCACTTGTAGGTCAGACAAATATAACATAACAGTTATAATGAAATAACCACAAATGTCTTTTCTGTGCTCACAGCATTATCAGTTTTATTCAACCCCCAAGTGACATTCAATCTTAGTACTTAGTACAGCATCCTTTTACAGTTATAACAGCTTTTAAACGTGAAGCATAGCTTGACACAAGTGTCTTGCAGCGATCTACGGGTATCTTCGCCCATTCTTCATGGGCAAAGGCCTCCAGTTCAGTCACATTCTTAGGCTTGCGCACTGCAACTGCTTTCTTTAAGTCCCACCAGAGGTTCTCAATCGGATTTAAGTCTGGTGACTGCGATGGCCACTCCAAAATGTTCCAGCCTTTCCTCTGCAACCATGCTCTAGTGGACTTGGAGGTATGCTTGGGATCATTGTCCTGTTGAAAGGTCCAACGTCTCCCAAGCCTCAGGTGTGTGACGGACTGCATCACGTTTCCATCCAATATCTCCTGGTACTGAAGAGAATTCATGGTACCTTGCACACGCTGAAGCTTCCCTGTACCTGCAGAAGCAAAACAGCCCCAAAGCATGATTGACCCTCCACCATGCTTCACAGTAGGCAAGGTGTTCTTTTCATCATAGGCCTTGTTCTTCCTCCTCCAAACATAGCGTTGATCCATGGGCCCAAACAGTTCTAATTTTGTTTCATCAGTCCACAGAACACTATCCCACAACTTTTGTGGTTTGTCCACATGGCTTTTGGCATACTGCAGTCGACTCTTCTTATTCTTTGGAGACAGCAAGGGGGTACGCCTGGGAGTTCTGGCACGGAGGCCTTCATTACGCAGTGTGCGTCTTATTGTCTGGGCTGAAACTTCTGTACCCACATCTGACAAATCTTTTCGCAGTTCCTCAGCAGTCACACGGGGACTTCTCTCCACTCTACGCTTCAGGTAGCGCACAGCAGTCGAAGTCAGCATCTTCTTTCTGCCACGACCAGGTAGCGTTTCAACAGTGCCCTTTGCCTTGAATTTGCGAATGATGCTTCCTAAGGTGTCTCTTGGTATGTTTAACATCTTTGCAATCTTCTTATAGCCATTGCCCTTCCTGTGAAGAGAAATCACCTCTTCTCTTGTCTTCCTGGACCATTCTCTTGCCTTCACCATGTTTGTAACCACACCAGTAAATGTCTAGAAGGAGCTGAGTATCACAGTCATTTTAAAGCTGCCTAATTGGTGCTTATTATGCTTGATTGCTGCTCGGTGACATCCACAGGTGTTTTCAATACCTGATGGAAAGCACCTGTATGAACCTCTGTTCTTCAGAGTGGTAGTCTTTAAGGGGTTGAATAATTGTGGCAATGAAGAAACCACATAAGAACCATTTACTACTGTATTACATAAACAATTGATGTCATTTTAGTTGCATTTGGGTAGTTACAACGTCCTTGTAGGATTTGATTCTGAATACAATTCCAAATGTACACTATAGTCCCTAAACCCCTTTACAGCATTGGGGGTTGAATAATTTTGGTCACAACTGTACTAACAGGAACACAGGAACAGGAACAAGACCTTGCGGCAATTTGGAGATGCACAGGGCAGGTTTAAATAGGGCGCCCTGTGCTCTCATTGGTGCGGCCGCGATCGCTAGTGCGCATGCGCGGCCGCCGCCGCAATCGCCGAGAACTCCGTGCTCGCCGGCTTGGACGAATCGGTGATCTGTGCATGCGCGCACTGCTGAACGGCCGGGATCCCTGACACCTCCTCTTTCGCACTCACACAGTGCACACAGTGCACACAGTCCTCCACCCACACCGATGGGAACACCCTGAACCTCGTTTTCTCCCACCTCTGTACCCTCCACAACTTCATAACACCCCCTTCCCTCTCTATGACCACCACCTCCTCTCGTTCTCCATCTCCCCCTCCTCTAACTCCCCCCCAAAGCATCAAACCATTACCAGCCATAACCTCCGCAACCTGAACCCGGCCCCTCTCCACTCGGCAGCTGACCATCTGTATGACAGTATCCTTCCACCGTCATGCCCTGACCTGGCCACTACTGCGTACAACGACTCACTATCAGCTGCCCTAGACTCCCTGGCACCCCTAACCACACGTAACATCAGACCCCGACCGCTCCAACCCTGGCAGAATGACCATACAAAATGTCTCAAACGACGCAGTCGCGCGCTGGAGTGATTATGGCGCAAAACCAGATCCCCCCAGCCCGCGCCCCCCCCCCCATCCTCTCCATCACGACTAACAACGCCACCATCATCCCCACCTTGGACTCAAACCTTTCCTTCCAACCTTATGTCCAATCACTATCAAATTCATGTAGGCTCCACCTCCGCAACATCTCCAAGATACGCATGTTCCTCACCCCAGACACCACCAAACAACTCGTACACTCCCTTATTATCTCACGCCTAGACTACTGCCTAGGCAACTCCCTGCTCACCGGCCTACCCCGACAAGCACTATCCCCGCTCCAGTCTATCCTGAACTCAGCGGCTAGACTCATCCACCTCACCAACCGTTCCACTTCGGCCACCCCCCTCTGCCAATCCCTTCACTGGCTCCCGATTGCCCAATGCATTACATTCAAATGACTAACTCTGACATACAAAGCCATTCATAACATTGCCCCAAATTACCTCACTGACCTGTTACCCAAATACCACCCTACCCGTGCCCTTCGCTCCTCACAAGACCTCCTACTCTCTTGCTTCCTGGTCTCCTCCTCCCATGCCCGACTGCAGGACTTCTCCAGGACTTCCCCCATCCTCTGGAACTCCCTACCCCAATCCATCAGACTGTCACCTACCCTCCTCACCTTTAGGCGCACCCTGAAAACCCACCTCTTCAGGAAAGCCTACCCCACCCTCACCTAACAGCCGATCTCCTCTACTCCTCCCACCACTCCATCCCCCACAGCCACTTCCTCCTGTGCCTCTCCCCCTCCCTCCTAGATTGTAAGCTCAAAAGAGCAGGGCCCGCGAACCCCTCGTGTATTGTATTGTTACTGTATTGTCTCATGTACTGTCCCCCCACTTTAATGTACAGCGCTGAGCAAACCCTTTGGCGCTATATAAACACTGTATAATAATAATAATATTGGTACACCTTTTCTTTATTATATATCTCACTATTTTTTACTTGCTACACTTATATAGTGCACCTATGGAATCGAGGACCATTTCGTTTCACATATGGCAGTGCACTTGTGACACCCACGGTATTCATAATTTGTGGCACCATTTTATGCCTTTATTCATGCCATACAGTATATGTTTATCTATCTTTTTGTGTCTATGTTCACTCATTATTAGTTTTCTTTGACATTTTTGTCATTCACTTTTATTTTGATCTGATATATACCACTTTTGGTTTTCCTGATATTGTTTTTTGTTACAGCAGTTTATTTATTTATTTACCCATATATCACTTGTTTTTCTCCCCGCTAGTCTCTTGGCACATGTTTATAGCCAAGTACGTGCATAATTGTGTTTACGTCACATTTGTTGATGCACCAAGTGGCATTTACATTGTTGATGTAGCTTTATACATGCATTATGGTCTCTGTGAGTTTTCACCCTCTCCATTATTTTTAGTTCAAAACCCTCCAGGTTTGGTAGCGCAGCACCATCCCCCCCTTTTTTCTGTCATTTGTTTAGTGTTGTCACATGAAAAGATGTAATAAAATATTTACAAAAATGTGAGGGTGTACTCACTTATGTATTTATAAATGACAGGGTCTGGGATTAAAAATCCCATTTCAGTCTTTGCAGATGACACCAAGCTGTGCAGTGGAATAACATCCTTATAGGATGTCTCCAACTTACAAGCCAACCTGAATGCACTGTGTAATTGGGCAACTATGTGGCAAATGAGGTTTAATGTTGATAAATGTAAGGTTCTGCACTAGGGGGCTAAAAATATGCATGTATCATACATACTAGGGGGGGGGGGGGGTACAACTGGGGGAATCAGTGGTGGAGAAGGTTCTGGGTAGATCACAAGCTCAATAATGGCATGCAATGCCAAGCTGCGGTTTCTAAAGCGAGCAAAATCCTCTCTTGTATTAAAAGAGGTATAGACTCCAGGGAGAGAGATATCATTTCCCCCGGTACAAATCATTAGTAACACCTCATCTGTAATATGCAGTTCAATTTTGGGCACCAATTCACAAAAATAACATTGGGGAACTGGAGAACGTACAGAGAACAGCAACCAAACTGATAAGAGGCATGGAGGAGCTCAGCTATGAGGAAAGATTAGAGGAACTGAATTTGTTCTCTCTTGAGAAGAGGAGATTAAGGGGGGATATGATCACCATGTATAATACATAAGGGGGGATATGATCACCATGTATAATACATAAGGGGGGATATGATCACCATGTATAATACATAAGGGGGGATATGATCACTATGTATAATACATAAGGGGGATATGATCTCCATGTATAATACATAAGGGGGGTTATGATCACCATGTATAATACATAAGGGGGGATATGATCTCCATGTATAATACATAAGGGGGGATATGATCTCCATGTATAATACATAAGGGGGGATATGATCTCCATGTATAATACATAAGGGGGGATATGATCTCCATGTATAATACATAAGGGGGGATATGATCACTATGTATAATACATAAGGGGGATATGATCTCCATGTATAATACATAAGGGGGGATATGATCACCATGTATAATACATAAGGGGGGATATGATCTCCATGTATAAATACATCAGTGGTTCATATAGTGAACTCTGTGTAGAGTTTTTCACCTTGAGGTCATCACAGAGGACAAGGGGGCACTTTTTACATCTGGAAATATAAAGAAATGTATTCTCCAAATACAGAAAGGTTTCTTCACAGTAAGAGCTGTGAAAATGTGGAATAGACTCCCTCAAGAGTTGATTCTTGCCAGCTCAGTGGATTGCTTCAAAAAAGGCCTGGATTGTTTCTTGGGTACACAGAATATAACTGGTTACTAACATTTATAGGTAAAGTTGATCCAGGGAATATCCTATTGCCTCTTGGGGGATCAGGAAGGATTTTTTTCCCCTGCAGGAGCATTCTTGGCTGGGTTTTTTGCCTTCCTCTGGATCAACTGTGGGTATTTTTTTTTTTGAACTGGATGGACTTTTGTCTTTTTTCAGCCAGACTAACTATGTAGCTATGTAATGCAGTCTTTAACAAGTCCTTTATTAAAAACAAAAATAAAAAATGTCCCCCAAAGTAGATCCAATGTCAATCCCAATGCTCGCTGTCACTGCTGACCCAAATAAAGAAAAAAAAAGCGCTCCACTGTCGACACTGGCTCCCATCGTATGACAGCTGCGCTAGCCTGACAGTTCTTAAATATCTAAGGGGCGGGGCCACCTGGTGACATGAACCGGGAGATCCCTCCCCTTTGTGACATCATCGTGCACTGTGATTGGCCAAAGCTTTGCACCTGACCTGAGGTCAGGTGCATTGTTTTGGCTAATCACAATGAACTGTCAATGAGCAGTGCATTGTGGGGCATGGCAGGCGAACAACCCGCTGAATGCCCTTACTGTTCATGTGTTCGCCAAACACACAAATGGCCGATGTTGAAGGCGAACTTACATTCGGCTTGAACATCAATCCAACCTATCAATCAATCCAATAATCCATCTGGATTATTCTATTGGAAGGTAGAAATCAAAGTTGGAAAATCTATAAGTTATTATAAGTTAGGTACACATGAAGGTTTGTTCCCAATAAACGGACAATTAATATCTGCTGCCTGAATTTATGAAGGGTGTTTTTCATTGGCATATCTAGAACTAATCAATAGTCTGTCAGGTGTACAGGTTCCACAATGCATATAAAAGCACAGTTCACTGTGAAATGCAAAATATTTCCTTATTTCCAGTATTTATATAGCACATACATATTACTCACCGCTTTAAAGAGTACATAGAGTTTGATGATTGCACCCTCAGTAAGGTAGTTTTCTTTAATATTACCCAAATATAACCCAAGTAAATACAAAATTCAGTTTTCAAATGTAACTTTATTAAGGGAACAAAAGCTGCCAAAACCTACCTGGTCCTGTGTGAAAAAGTAATTACCCCCTAAAACTAACAATTGGTTGTGCCACCCTTGGCGGTTACAACTGCAATCAGGCGTTTGCGATAACTGGCAATGAGTCTTTCCCCTCACTGTGGTGGAATTTGGGCCTACTCTTCTTTTGCAGAATTGTTTTAATTCAGCCACATTGGAGGGTTATCGAGCATGAATGGCCTATTAAGGTCATATCACAGCATCTCAATTAGAATTAAGTCAGGACTTTGACTAGGCCACCCGAAAACCTTCATTTTGTGTTTTTTGAGCCATTCAGAGGCAGACTTCCTGGTGTAATGATCTGAATCATTTAAGTGTTGCAAATGTGCAAACAAATCCGAACGGAGGCAAATACTTTTTCACAGCACTGTATATTATTTTCTGCAATTAGAACTTTAAGGTATGAGATAGCAGCTGCATTTATATTTGCATAGTGTTTGATTGGCATGGGTGGTTATTTACATATTTTTAAGATCACAATAATGGCTGAAATCACAATGCTTCTTGTAAGAATATAATAGTTTTTTTAACATAAACATTTTGATGGGGACATAATAAAGATTCAGATTCAGAGTACTTTATTAATCTCAAAGGGACAGTTACATTCAACTGAAGTCAACACAATATTACAATAAAAATAGTTTGAGTGAAAACAATTTTACACAAATACACATTACTGTTTTATGTTTAAATACTGTATTTCCCAACCTGTTGATCACTTTTATTTCAACCTGATTTTAGAAGAACCAATTCTTTATGCCCATTATTCACTACTGCAATTGCACTTATATGTGCAGGGCTGCTGATAAAGGGGTGCAGCTGGCCCTCCTGTACTGGACCTGGGCTTTAGCTGCTGCAGGGAGAGCCGCACAGGGGGATCGGTTACAGTAAATACCCCCACACAACACCGATTAGCCACTCTGTCTATATCCTTATATCCCAGCCACCTGCTGTGTGCCCCCCCCCCATTCCACAGCATTGGAAGCTTCCCTGCTGTCTTTCCTGGCAGCTGCTCAGGGCACACAGTGGGATCTTCAGGATAGATAGGAAAAAGGCGGTTTGGTACAAATATAATTTTTACTGCACCCCTCCTGCCACCTGCCAGTGCCTATCTGGGCTTTACTATCCCACTGGCAAGCCTGGAATGAAAGCAGCCGGAAGTTCCCCAATGATCTGTATAGTATAGGAAACTGGAAGCGGCTAGCATTTTCTTTTCAAATCTTTTTTATTAAGTTTTAAACACAAACATATCAACCACAGTACAGGTTTAGAGAAAAAACAGATCTTTTTCTCAATACTATAATATACATACATGACCAAGATATGCGTAAAATATCAAGGGTAGCAAGTATAGAGAAGTTATACTTCCAGTCAATATAATTACATAAACAAAACATACCGTATGTGCATAGCGTTTTGCTGAATCCATTCTCCAAAGACCCGACAAAGCGGGCCCACCTGAACCTGATTTTCAAAAAATATATAAATAGGTAACATGGAGCAGATAAGGAAAGAAAAAAGGAGAAAAACAAAAAAAAAACAGAATCCAAATGGGAAAAGAGGAAAGAGAGAAGAAAAAGAATAAAGAAAGAGCAACTACGGGAGTGCTCATGCGTGGCCGACAAGACGGACATGCCGCACTAGGGCTCCGTCTCCCCGTCGGGTGACTCAGCAAGCAGCCTGCAGATCCCGGCCAACACAGCTCCGTGACAGGTGTCGGGAGATGCCTGTCGCCTAGGCAACCCTCCCGGACCCGTGCCGGCTCGATCGGCGGCCAGCAAAGACAGTGAAAGGCTCTGCCACAGGCCGCGATAAGGCCCGCCCACCATATCCCGGCTGATATATATATATAACGCTGCAAGGAGCAAAGAGGGGGCCCCGATCACTGTGGCAACCCCCCCAACAAGGTGGAGATGTTAGAGGGGCGGCCCACCACCAACCCCCACCGCAAAATAAATCCATAAAGGAGGCACTAGCAAAGGCCTCCTCCAAGATGGCTACCGTTCCAGCCCATAGAAGCAAGCAAGCCACTAAACCTCAAGCTGTCCTGCGAGATACACCACCTGGCCATCCCTGTGCATCAGAGGGTGAGTCGGATCTGGACCCAGACACCCCCACTCGTGTCCCTACACCTGACCTTACACCCCCAGATCTCTTGATATGCTTTGAGAGAATGTTGCACAAAGCATTGAAGCAAACCTCTGACCGTATCACCGCTACGTTGTCCAGAGAAATCCGCGAACTATGTCAGCGTACAGCCGACCTTGAACAGAGAGTAGACGATCTTGACGCCTCAACTCAGTCACATGCCGATGACCTTGACCTCTTACGTGACAAAAACGCAACGCTGCTAACATGGTTGGAGGACTTTAAAAAATTGGGCAAGGCATTCAAACCTACGAATTTGTGGCCTCCCAGAGTCGATCGTTGACGTCCAATCAAGTGTAACGGCGTTATTATAGGAACTCGCTCCAGCAATCCCAATTGAATGACTAGAAATGGATAGGGTACACAGAGCATTAGCCCCACGATGCCCTGATGGCCCACCGCGTGACATCATCGCCAAGCTACACTTTTTTTGCACTAAAGAGCAACTCCTGCAAGCAGCCCGCAATGCAGAATCACTACAATTTCAAGGTCACACGTATCAGCTATTTCAGGACCTCTGCCCTACAACCATTGCTAAACGCAGAGCCATGAAACCCCATCTGCAAGCGCTCTAGCAACATGCGATTCCATATAAATGGAACTTTCCCTTAGCCATACGCTTCCGATACCAATCTCGAGATTACACCTGAAAAACCCCTGATGACCTTCTGGACACTCTGCGGAACCTCCGCCTACATTCTCCAATGCCACCATCAGAGAGTTCCAAGCGGAGATCCACATCCTACTCACCGCAGAAATCCTATCCCTCACGCTCCACCGACGGCCAGCTCAGTATCAACAAACGAGGGCGTTTCTCATCACCAGGTCCATCCCCACAGGACACCATGGATTGAACAGCGTCCTTCAACCCCTACTTCACCATGCTCTCCGAGCAACGTACCGTTCTGCTAGTCTTGAAGTTACCAAGTATGGTGCCTACTCGCCCTGCCTTACGCTCTGATGCAGTCATTATGTATCCTTATGCAGGCCCCCCCGGGCTTGTTTAACATCCCCCTTTCCTTCTTCTCTTCTTTGACGTGTATTTTTAGATAACCCCTTTCTTTTGGTTTACCGCACATGTTGAAGACTATTTTATCTTTTGTCTATCCTTTATCTTCGAGAACTCGTTGAAATGTAAATACCACTCCTGACATTATTCTACCTAGGTTGTTCCTTAGGTTATGTGTGTGGGCCTCAGCTCTGGTGGCGTAGGATACCACTCCCCTCTACTGTTATTGGTTTGCCCCCATAACTGGTGCCACCCGAGCTCAGGACCCCTCGTTTTGTTTGGGTATGCATTCACTTACACTTCGCCGGGATCATTGTATTATGCATTTGTTTAGTCGCTGTCATCCCCACGGCCCGCGTACCTGTGCACTCCCCATTAGCCCCTGTGCTTTTATCTTTTTAGAAGCACCTGGGCTATCACTGCTCCCCGGTCCACCCTGTTTTTGGGTGCCCTCGGGGACCACTTCTTAGGCCTAGCATGGCCCCTCACTCCCTTTCCCGGTTACCTCCCCTTATTATATCCCCCTACCCCCCCTTCATATGACTCTGTGACCCCACCCAGCCTCCTATTCAATCAGACTATCTCCTATAGTTACTACCAGATCCTTTTCCAACAGGCAACTCTTCATTATGCAATACACCACACACTCTCCCTATGGGCCCTCTAAATATCCTCACTCTAAATGTTCAGGGCCTTAACACGTCGCAGAAACGCAACAAAGCCTTCCACTCTTTTGCATCCCTTAAAGCCCATGTAGTCTGCCTGCAAGAAACACACTATACTCCCAATTCTACACCAAAATTTTTCGGCCCCCATTACCCGCAGGTCTACACGGCCTCAGCCACTACCAAATGCAGAGGGGTACTAATTGCTTTCCATCGCAGTACACCCTTCACACTATGCAAAGAAATTAAAGACCCGGAGGGTCGCTATCTTCTGCTAATGGGACAACTCCTGGATGTAGACGTCACCATTGCTACGTATTATGCTCCGAATCTAGGTCCCTTACCATTGCTTTCCCACCTGTTTTTGGTAATAGACCACCACAAGCGAGGAACTCTGTTTGTGGAGACTCAAACTGCACTTTATATCCCTTCCTTGACAAATCCCCCCAGCCTTCCCCCCTCCCTACCTCTAAGCAAACTCTTCAAGCTGTATTGCAGTGCCATTCCATGATAGACACCCGGAGGGAATTTAACTCAGCTAAACACCAATACACCTTCTACTCTCACCCCCATAAGACCTTCTCCAGGATAGATCACATACTCATAACTGTCAGTTCCCCCTCTCAGCTTCAGGCCTTTGAAATACTCCCAATCCCTTGGTCAGACCATAGCGCCGTATTTACATCCATGGCCTCACTAGCCCCGCCACCTACAGATCCCACTTGGATCATTAATGATACCCTATTAGCAAACCCAACCCACTGCACAAAAATCGAAGCCGCTCTTAAAGGCTACTTATCTCTAAACCAAACACCTGAAATCTCAGCCCTCCTCCTCTGGGAAGCGCATAAACCAGTTCCCATTACCTTTTTAAACAAAATAAGAAGGCAACATTGTATCTCTCTTGAAGGAGCCTACAATAAATCCCATCAAGCCTTCCAAGCAACCCCCACTTCAGCCAACCGTGAAGCTCTAGAGCGAGCTCGATTAGCTCTTGATCTTTTTCTCACAGACCATGCGGAGCTTTCACTTCGCAGATCTAGACACAAGTATTATACAAAAGAAAATAAACCCGATACCCTCCTTGCTCTTTCGCTTCGTAGGCTTGACCAGACTACTAGACCTATTCGACTACGCACCTCCTCCAGCACCCTTACGAGTAATCCGGAACGCATCTTGCAAATTTTTCACAAACATCTTTCACAACTTTACTCTCACTCCACACCCTTTGACCCCACCCAGGCTGACGCCCTCCTGGCCTCCATTTCCTTTCCGGCACTCTCAGAACACCACCGAGCAACGTTAGAATAACCCGTCACCCCAACCGAAACCTTAAGAGCAATTAAAAATTTAAAGCCCCGTAAACGCCCAGGACCTGATGGTTTTTCGGCCACTTACTATAAAAAATCTGCCCATCTTTTAGCGCCCATCCTTACTAATGCTTTCAACGCCATACTGTCGGGTCATACTTTTAACCTAGAAACAGTCCAAGCTAACATCTCAATGATCCCAAAACCCAATTCAGATGACACGCACTGGTCCAACTACAGGCCGATCTCCCTCCTCAATATTGACATCAAACTATTAGCCAAAATCCTCTCCACACGCCTTAACCTGTGCATAGGTTCTTTAATCCATAATGACCAAGTGGGCTTTATTCCAACTCGTCAAACCGGAGATAACGTTAGACACACAACCCTTTTGGCACATATTGCTAAATCTCGCAACATCCCTGCCTGTTTCCTGTCCCTGGACATCCGGAAGGCATTTGATATGGTATCATGGCCATACCTACACTACATTCTACGCTGCTGGGGCTTTGGCTCTCACTTTCTAACTTGGATCTTCTCACTATACCGAGAGCCCTCGGCCAGAGTTAGATACCTTGGGCACAGGTCTGCCTATTTCCCAATCTCCCGTGGCACAAGACAGGGCTTCCCTCTGTCCCCCTTACTGTTTGCCTTGGCCATAGAACCGCTAGCCCTCCCAATTAGAGCTAATCCGGATGTCCGGGGACTGGAACTGGGTGGCTCCCACCACAAATTGTGCCTATTCGCAGATGACATTCTACTCTTTCTCACTTCTCCCTTGACTTCCTCTCCCTCCCTCCTCCGGCTTCTCGAGAGGTTTGGCTCACTTTCTGGCTTAGTAGTTAATTCCCAGAAGTCCATGGCACTAAATATTTCTCTCCCTCCGAAAAAGTTGGCCCACCTGAAACAGATCCTCCCATTTTCTTGGTCACAGCATCACATCCCATTCTTGGGAATCAAGCTGAACCCCAGCATTTCAGATCTCTATGCAGCCAACTATACTCCTATGCTGGCCCATCCAACTGCTCTTATGTCTAAATGGTCCTCCTTACCACTCGCGTGGCTAGGCAGAATAGCTGTCATACAGATGTCTATTCTTCCAAAAATCTTATACCTATTCAGAGTGCTCCCAATCCCAGTACCTCCCCATTATCTTCGCATATTACAGCGTTGCATTTTCTCTTACGTATGGGGCTCTGTCCGCCCCTGTATCCCCCGTTCTACCTTCCACCGATCTAAGTTCAGCGGTGGCCTTGGTCTTCCCGACGTCAGTAGATATTACCAGGCGAACATTTGGCACAGTTAACCAAATACCACGCGACCTATAAAATTCCTCAATGGGTTGTTCTTGAATCCATAGACTGTGACCCCCTGTCCACAGCTAATTTACTTTGGTTAAGACCAATTGACCGCCGCTCAATAACAAATCCCATCACCTCTCATTTTTTATCATTATGAGACAAACTGAAGACTCGCTACCTTCTCCAATCGTTACATAACCCCTTACTTTCGTATCTCAAAAACCCAGCTTTTCCCCCAGCTTGGTCATCACCTATCTCATTCAAACTATGGACTTCGGCAAACCTACTCTACCCATCATTTCCTACAAAGGAACAAATTCAAATCCTTTGCCTCATTACAAGAGACACATAGCCTCCCAGCATCTGAAATATTCAGATACTTACAATTACAACATTTTTACGGCCCATACACTATAACTTCTAACCAAACTAACACCATGTCTCCCTTTGAACGGGCCTGTTATAAAGATCCCCATATACGCGGCCTCATTTCATGCCTATATTCCCTTCTTACAACTCCGGCCATGGCGCCCCCTCCTTTGTACACCCATAGGTGGGAATCAGACCTAAACAGACAAATCGATCCAACTGACTGGGACCACATCTGGGCTAACATGAAGTCATTCCCGCAGAATATTGTAGCCTTGGAAACCAATTACAAAGTCTTAACTCATTGGTACCTGGTTCCAGCGAGAATCGCAAAATACACCCCTAACTACTCCCCTAACTGCTTTAGAGGCTGTGCAGACCCGGGAACACACTATCATATATGGTGGAACTGTCCAATAGCCCAAACCTTTTGGGCTGAGGTCTTTACTATGATATCCAAACTCTGCAAACCCACTCCAACCCACCTCGATAACAGCTCTTCTCAACCTATGCCCCCCTGGCATAAATGCATCACAATTCAAACTCATCTTGCAAGTAACCACAGCAGCCAAACAGGTTATAGCAAAATCCTGGAAATCCCCCACTCTAAGCATTGCCGCTGTAAAAACTAGGGTGACGCAAGCCATGATACACGCAACGGTGGAAGCCACAATCCTTGACACAATCCCTAAGTTCCTGAATGTTTGGAATCCTTGGGTAGAGTGTTTTCTCCCACAAAATTTCGATGATTCACTTCTTCTTCCCTAATATGCCAACTATACATTTTTAGCACGAATCTGGCACCACTACCAACCAAACGCGCAAATTACTATATTCTTCCTTGACAACCATGGAGTCATCCCCATCACCCCCTCCCCACCCCCTTCCCTTTCTTGGTCCTCCTCTGTCTGCCCTTAACCCCTCATGTGGTATGGGAGAGTCACTACCCCCGCTGATCTGCCTCATTGTGATATGTTCATACCTTTTGTTAACAATCTCTATCCATCCGACATTATAAGTTGTGCTGTTCCAACTTCTTGACCCTTGCTCTCCCTCTATATACTAGGACCTTGACATTGTACATATTCTATCCTCTGTATCTTGCTATTAATATGATTAGAGATGAGCGAATCAAAGTATCCGAAGTGGAATTCGAGTCGAATATCGGAAAAATTTCGATTCGTGCCAAATCCGAAAAATAGCCTAATTCGGACGCGCGAATCGAAATTTTTCAGAAAATGGCGGCTGACATGTGCGGCGATGGAGCGGGGATGTCTGGGAAGGCGCGCAGACAAGGCGCGCTGACCCATAATGCATTCCTCAACTACATGTGATCGCATCAGCCAATCAGCAGCCAGCCAGCCAGCACTGTGTAATGGTCGAGCTATAAATAGCGACCATTTTGGAATTCTTCATTTGCCTGCAGTCATTGAACAGAGGCAGACCGCTCTGTACTAGGGACAGGGACAGAGTTAGGGCCACAGAAACGATAATTGGGGACAGAGAAAAGTTACTTAGGGACAGAGAACCATTACTCAGGGACACAGACTTGTTAATGAGGGCCACAGAATCGTTATTTAGGGACAAAGAAACGCTAGTTAGGGCCACAGAATTCATAATCAGGGACAGACAGAATTGTTACTCAGTGCCAGAGAATTGTTACTTAGGGCCACAGAAACGTTATTAGGGCCACAGAATTTTTACTCAGGGACAGACAGAATTGTTACTGAGTGCCAGAGAATTGTTACTCAGGGACAGACAGAATTGTTACTGAGTGCCAGAGAATTGTTACTTAGGGCCACAGAAACTTTAATTAGGGCCACAGAATTTTTACTCAGGGACAGACAGAATTGTTACTGAGTGCCAGAGAATTGTTACTCAGGGACAGACAGAATTGTTACTGAGTGCCAGAGAATTGTTACTTAGGGCCACAGAAACTTTACTTAGGGCCACAGAATTTTTACTCAGGGACAGACAGAATTGTTACTGAGTGCCAGAGAATTGTTACTCAGGGACAGACAGAATTGTTACTGAGTGCCAGATAATTGTTACTCAGGGCCCCAGAAACTTTACTTAGGGCCACAGAATTTTTACTCAGGGACAGACAGAATTGTTACTGAGTGCCAGAGAATTGTTACTCAGGGACAGACAGAATTGTTACTGAGTGCCAGAGAATTGTTACTTAGGGCCACAGAAACTTTACTTAGGGCCACAGAATTGTTACTCGCACAGACACAGAATTGTTACTCGCACAGACACAGAATTGTTACTGAAGGCCACAGAACTGTTACTTAGGGCCACAGAATTGTTACTCGCACAGACACAGAATTGTTACTCGCACAGACACAGAACTGTTACTGAGGGCCACAGAACTGTTACTTAGGGCCACAGAATTGTTACTCGCACAGACACAGAATTGTTACTCAGGGCCACAGAACTGTTACTTAGGGACAAAGAAACGCTAGTTAGGGCCACAGAATTCATACTCAGGGACAGACAGAATTGTTACGGAGTGCCAGAGAATTGTTACTCTGGGCCACAGAAACTTTACTTAGGGCCACAGAATTTTTACTCAGGGACAGACAGAATTGTTACTGAGTGCCAGAGAATTGTTACTCAGGGACAGACAGAATTGTTACGGAGTGCCAGAGAATTGTTACTCAGGGCCACAGAAACTTTACTTAGGGCCACAGAATTTTTACTCAGGGACAGACAGAATTGTTACTGAGTGCCAGAGAATTGTTACTCAGGGACAGACAGAATTGTTACTGAGTGCCAGAGAATTGTTACTTAGGGCCACAGAAACTTTACTTAGGGCCACAGAATTGTTACTCGCACAGACACAGAATTGTTACTCGCACAGACACAGAACTGTTACTGAGGGCCACAGAAACTTTACTTAGGGCCACAGAATTGTTACTCGCACAGACACAGAATTGTTACTCGCACAGACACAGAACTGTTACTGAGGGCCACAGAACTGTTACTTAGGGCCACAGAATTGTTACTCGCACAGACACAGAATTGTTACTCAGGGCCACAGAACTGTTACTTAGGGACAAAGAAACGCTAGTTAGGGCCACAGAATTCATACTCAGGGACAGACAGAATTGTTACGGAGTGCCAGAGAATTGTTACTCAGGGCCACAGAAACTTTACTTAGGGCCACAGAATTTTTACTCAGGGACAGACAGAATTGTTACTGAGTGCCAGAGAATTGTTACTCAGGGACAGACAGAATTGTTACGGAGTGCCAGAGAATTGTTACTCAGGGACAGACAGAATTGTTACTGAGTGCCAGAGAATTGTTACTTAGGGCCACAGAAACTTTAATTAGGGCCACAGAATTTTTACTCAGGGACAGACAGAATTGTTACTGAGTGCCAGAGAATTGTTACTCAGGGACAGACAGAATTGTTACGGAGTGCCAGAGAATTGTTACTCAGGGCCACAGAAACTTTACTTAGGGCCACAGAATTTTTACTCAGGGACAGACAGAATTGTTACTGAGTGCCAGAGAATTGTTACTCAGGGACAGACAGAATTGTTACGGAGTGCCAGAGAATTGTTACTCAAGGCCACAGAAACTTTACTTAGGGCCACAGAATTTTTACTCAGGGACAGACAGAATTGTTACTGAGTGCCAGAGAATTGTTACTCAGGGAGAGACAGAATTGTTACTGAGTGCCAGATAATTGTTACTCAGGGCCCCAGAAACTTTACTTAGGGCCACAGAATTTTTACTCAGGGACAGACAGAATTGTTACTGAGTGCCAGAGAATTGTTACTCGGACAGACAGAATTGTTACTGAGTGCCAGAGAATTGTTACTTAGGGCCACAGAAACTTTACTTAGGGCCACAGAATTGTTACTCGCACAGACACAGAATTGTTACTCGCACAGACACAGAACTGTTACTGAGGGCCACAGAAACTTTACTTAGGGCCACAGAATTGTTACTCGCACAGACACAGAATTGTTACTCGCACAGACACAGAACTGTTACTGAGGGCCACAGAACTGTTACTTAGGGCCACAGAATTGTTACTCGCACAGACACAGAATTGTTACTCAGGGCCACAGAACTGTTACTTAGGGACAAAGAAACGCTAGTTAGGGCCACAGAATTCATACTCAGGGACAGACAGAATTGTTACGGAGTGCCAGAGAATTGTTACTCAGGGCCACAGAAACTTTACTTAGGGCCACAGAATTTTTACTCAGGGACAGACAGAATTGTTACTGAGTGCCAGAGAATTGTTACTCAGGGACAGACAGAATTGTTACGGAGTGCCAGAGAATTGTTACTCAGGGACAGACAGAATTGTTACTGAGTGCCAGAGAATTGTTACTTAGGGCCACAGAAACTTTAATTAGGGCCACAGAATTTTTACTCAGGGACAGACAGAATTGTTACTGAGTGCCAGAGAATTGTTACTCAGGGACAGACAGAATTGTTACGGAGTGCCAGAGAATTGTTACTCAGGGCCACAGAAACTTTACTTAGGGCCACAGAATTTTTACTCAGGGACAGACAGAATTGTTACTGAGTGCCAGAGAATTGTTACTCAGGGACAGACAGAATTGTTACGGAGTGCCAGAGAATAGTTACTCAAGGCCACAGAAACTTTACTTAGGGCCACAGAATTTTTACTCAGGGACAGACAGAATTGTTACTGAGTGCCAGAGAATTGTTACTCAGGGACAGACAGAATTGTTACTGAGTGCCAGATAATTGTTACTCAGGGCCCCAGAAACTTTACTTAGGGCCACAGAATTTTTACTCAGGGACAGACAGAATTGTTACTGAGTGCCAGAGAATTGTTACTCGGACAGACAGAATTGTTACTGAGTGCCAGAGAATTGTTACTTAGGGCCACAGAAACTTTACTTAGGGCCACAGAATTGTTACTCGCACAGACACAGAATTGTTACTCGCACAGACACAGAACTGTTACTGAGGGCCACAGAAACTTTACTTAGGGCCACAGAATTGTTACTCGCACAGACACAGAATTGTTACTCGCACAGACACAGAACTGTTACTGAGGGCCACAGAACTGTTACTTAGGGCCACAGAATTGTTACTCGCACAGACACAGAATTGTTACTCAGGGCCACAGAACTGTTACTTAGGGACAAAGAAACGCTAGTTAGGGCCACAGAATTCATACTCAGGGACAGACAGAATTGTTACGGAGTGCCAGAGAATTGTTACTCAGGGCCACAGAAACTTTACTTAGGGCCACAGAATTTTTACTCGGGGACAGACAGAATTGTTACTGAGTGCCAGAGAATTGTTACTCAGGGACAGACAGAATTGTTACGGAGTGCCAGAGAATTGTTACTCAGGGACAGACAGAATTGTTACTGAGTGCCAGAGAATTGTTACTTAGGGCCACAGAAACTTTAATTAGGGCCACAGAATTTTTACTCAGGGACAGACAGAATTGTTACTGAGTGCCAGAGAATTGTTACTCAGGGACAGACAGAATTGTTACGGAGTGCCAGAGAATTGTTACTCAGGGCCACAGAAACTTTACTTAGGGCCACAGAATTTTTACTCAGGGACAGACAGAATTGTTACTGAGTGCCAGAGAATTGTTACTCAGGGACAGACAGAATTGTTACGGAGTGCCAGAGAATTGTTACTCAGGGCCACAGAAACTTTACTTAGGGCCACAGAATTTTTACTCAGGGACAGACAGAATTGTTACTGAGTGCCAGAGAATTGTTACTCAGGGACAGACAGAATTGTTACGGAGTGCCAGAGAATTGTTACTCACGGCCACAGAAACTTTACTTAGGGCCACAGAATTTTTACTCAGGGACAGACAGAATTGTTACTGAGTGCCAGAGAATTGTTACTCAGGGACAGACAGAATTGTTACTGAGTGCCAGATAATTGTTACTTAGGGCCACAGAAACGTTATTAGGGCCACAGAATTGTTACTCAGGGACAGACAGAATTGTTACTGAGTGCCAGAGAATTGTTACTTAGGGCCACAGAAACTTTAGTTAGGGCCACAGAATTGTTACTCAGGGACAGACACAGAATTGTTACTGAGGGCCACAGAACTGTTACTTAGGGCCACAGAATTGTTACTCGCACAGACACAGAATTGTTACTCAGGGACACAGAATTGTTACTCAGTGACACATAATCGTTTAATTAAAGAGTATGTCAGACAACATGCAGAGGAGTGGCAGAGGAGGCAATGTTTTAGGAGCGAGCAGACGTGGCAGCAGAGGAAGGGGTCGAGGCAGCACTATTCGCAGCCAGAGGCCAGTGCTCCCGGTGTCATCCAGCGGTCGTGTCTCCACCGACAACCCTGCCGTCATCGATTGGTTGGCTCGGTCGTCTTCCTCTTCCCAGGTCACCTCTGACACCTACAGCCAACGGTCGGTGGGTACGTCAGACACAACCGTTAGTTGGCATGGCCCGGGACCTAGCCCACTGAAATCACGTGTCCTCTACCTGCCCCTGTCCTTTGGTGTTCCCTCACCAAGCGAAGTATCGCATGCTGTGGGCTCAGCCCCACTGTACAGTGAGGAAGAGCTAACAGAGGGCGGTCAGGAACGGGGGGAGACATCCGCCTTTTCAGCAGCTAGGCGAAGAAGTAGTGGCGAGGAGAGTGGCCCGGTAGCCGGTCTAGAGACAGGTCTGTCTCCTGACCCAGACGCAGCCGAGGGGGCTAGTAGTGAGGCGGAGACCCTACTTGATGATGAGGAGGTTGATCGCACTTGGCAGCCTCGTCGTCATCAGGCAATTTCTTCCGCATCATCAGGAGAAGAGGGTGGCAGCTTGGCAGTGAGCGAAACAGTCGGTGGGTTGCCCAGGAGACAGCAGCAGGGTCGCAGCAGTGTCAGTGGAAGCAGTGTCAGTGGAGCCAAACGGCCACGGAGTAGAGCACCAGCTCCACTGCAGCCTACCACCACGGCCAGTAGTGGTGCCGGTGTGCACGGAGGAAGCAGCAGTCAGCCAGTGAGGAGTATCGGGGCAAAGTTTCCTACTCGGCGGTGTGGCAATTTTTCGTCAAGCCGCCCGAGGAAGTAAACGTAGCCGTATGTCGACTATGTGGCCAGAAAGTCAAGCGTGGCCAGGGGGCCCATGTTGGGACTATTTGGGCCATGTTGGGACAATGGGAGACCTCCCATTGCTGCTGTCTCCATCGCCACACTCTGCCATGTGCCACTTTCAGGTCTCCTCACACACTGCTGGTGTGTTCAGTTTTTTGACATAGGGTGCTGGCAGATTACGGGCCTCCCATAGCTGCTGCCAGGCCCCTAATCTGCCATAGGCCCCTATATACCGCCTCCTCATGCTGCTGCCAGGTCCAGAGTCTCTCATGGGTCCCTGTACGGCCTCCCATTGCTGCTGTCTCCATCGCCACACTCTGCCATGTGCCACTTTCAGGTCTCCTCACACACTGCTGGTGTGTTGAATTTTTTGACATAGGGTGCTGGCAGATTACGGGCCTCCCATAGCTGCTGCCAGGCCCCTAATCTGCCATGGGCCCCTATATACCGCCTCCTCATGCTGCTGCCAGGTCCACAGTGTCTCATGCCATGTGCCACTTTCAAGTCTCCTCACACTGCTGGTGTGTTGAATTTTTTGACATAGGGTGCTGGCAGATTATGGGCCTCCTATAGCTGCTGCCAGGCCCCTAATCTGCCATAGGCCCCTATATACCGCCTCCTCATGCTGCTGCCAGGTCCAGAGTCTCTCATGGGTCCCTGTACGGCCTCCCATTGCTGCTGTCTCCATCGCCACACTCTGCCATGTGCCACTTTCAGGTCTCCTCACACACTGCTGGTGTGTTCAGTTTTTTGACATAGGGTGCTGGCAGATTACGGGCCTCCCATAGCTGCTGCCAGGCCCCTAATCTGCCATAGGCCCCTAAATACCGCCTCCTCATGCTGCTGCCAGGTCCAGAGTCTGTCATGGGTCCCTGTACGGCCTCCCATTGCTGCTGTCTCCATCGCCACACTCTGCCATGTGCCACTTTCAGGTCTCCTCACACTGCTGGTGTGTAGAATTTTTTGACATAGGGTGCTGGCAGATTACGGGCCTCCCATTGCTGCTGCCAGGCCCCTAATCTGCCATGGGCCCCTATACCTCCTCCTCATGCTGCTGCCAGGTCCAGAGTCTGTCATGGGTCCCTGTACGGCCTCCCATTGCTGCTGTCTCCATCGCCACACTCTGCCATGTGCCACTTTCAGGTCTCCTCACACACTGCTGGTGTGTTCAGTTTTTTGACATAGGGTGCTGGCAGATTACGGGCCTCCCATAGCTGCTGCCAGGCCCCTAATCTGCCATAGGCCCCTATATACCGCCTCCTCATGCTGCTGCCAAGTCCAGAGTCTGTCATGGGTCCCTGTACGGCCTCCCATTGCTGCTGTCTCCATCGCCACACTCTGCCATGTGCCACTTTCAGGTCTCCTCACACACTGCTGGTGTGTAGAATTTTTTGACATAGGGTGCTGGCAGATTACGGGCCTCCCATAGCTGCTGCCAGGCCCCTAATCTGCCATGGGCCCCTATATACCGCCTCCTCATGCTGCTGCCAGGTCCAGAGTCTCTCATGGGTCCCTGTACGGCCTCCCATTGCTGCTTTCTCCATCGCCACACTCTGCCATGTGCCACTTTCAGGTCTCCTCACACACTGCTGGTGTGTAGAATTTTTTGACATAGGGTGCTGGCAGATTACGGGCCTCCCATAGCTGCTGCCAGGCCCCTAATCTGCCATAGGCCCCTATATACCGCCTCCTCATGCTGCTGCCAGGTCCAGAGTCTCTCATGGGTCCCTGTACGGCCTCCCATTGCTGCTGTCTCCATCGCCACACTCTGCCATGTGCCACTTTCAGGTCTCCTCACACACTGCTGGTGTGTAGAATTTTTGACATAGGGTGCTGGCAGATTACGGACCTCCCATAGCTGCTGCCAGGCCCCTAATCTGCCATAGGCCCCTATATACCGCCTCCTCATGCTGCTGCCAGGTCCAGAGTCTCTCATGGGTCCCTGTACGGCCTCCCATTGCTGCTGTCTCCATCGCCACACTCTGCCATGTGCCACTTTCAGGTCTCCTCACACACTGCTGGTGTGTAGAATTTTTTGACATAGGGTACTGGCAGATTACGGGCCTCCCATAGCTGCTGCCAGGCCCCTAATCTGCCATAGGCCCCTATATACCGCCTCCTCATGCTGCTGTCAGGTCCAGAGTCTCTCATGGGTCCCTGTACGGCCTCCCATTGCTGCTGTCTCCATCGCCACACTCTGCCATGTGCCACTTTCAGGTCTCCTCACACACTGCTGGTGTGTAGAATTTTTTGATATAGGGTGCTGGCAGATTACGGGCCTCCCATAGCTGCTGCCAGGCCCCTAATCTGCCATGGGCCCCTATATACCGCCTCCTCATGCTGCTGCCAGGTCCAGAGTCTCTCATGGGTCCCTGTACGGCCTCCCATTGCTGCTGTCTCCATCGCCACACTCTGCCATGTGCCACTTTCAGGTCTCCTCACACACTGCTGGTGTGTAGAATTTTTTGACATAGGGTGTTGGCAGATTACGGGCCTCCCATTGCTGCTGCCAGGCCCCTAATCTGCCATGGGCCCCTATATACCGCCTCCTCATGCTGCTGCCAGGTCCAGAGTCTGTCATGGGTCCCTGTACGGCCTCCCATTGCTGCTGTCTCCATCGCCACACTCTGCCATGTGCCACTTTCAGGTCTCCTCACACACTGCTGGTGTGTTGAATTTTTTGACATAGGGTGCTGGCAGATTACGGGCCTCCCATAGCTGCTGCCAGGCCCCTAATCTGCCATGGGCCCCTATATACCGCCTCCTCATGCTGCTGCCAGGTCCACAGTGTCTCATGCCATGTGCCACTTTCAGGTCTCCTCACACTGCTGGTGTGTTGAATTTTTTGACATAGGGTGCTGGCAGATTATGGGCCTCCTATAGCTGCTGCCAGGCCCCTAATCTGCCATAGGCCCCTATATACCGCCTCCTCATGCTGCTGCCAGGTCCAGAGTCTGTCATGGGTCCCTGTACGGCCTCCCATTGCTGCTGTCTCCATCGCCACACTCTGCCATGTGCCACTTTCAGGTCTCCTCACACACTGCTGGTGTGTTCAGTTTTTTGACATAGGGTGCTGGCAGATTACGGGCCTCCCATAGCTGCTGCCAGGCCCCTAATCTGCCATAGGCCCCTATATACCGCCTCCTCATGCTGCTGCCAAGTCCAGAGTCTGTCATGGGTCCCTGTACGGCCTCCCATTGCTGCTGTCTCCATCGCCACACTCTGCCATGTGCCACTTTCAGGTCTCCTCACACACTGCTGGTGTGTAGAATTTTTTGACATAGGGTGTTGGCAGATTACGGGCCTCCCATTGCTGCTGCCAGGCCCCTAATCTGCCATGGGCCCCTATATACCGCCTCCTCATGCTGCTGCCAGGTCCAGAGTCTCTCATGGGTCCCTGTACGGCCTCCCATTGCTGCTGTCTCCATCGCCACACTCTGCCATGTGCCACTTTCAGGTCTCCTCACACACTGCTGGTGTGTTCAGTTTTTTGACATAGGGTGCTGGCAGATTACGGGCCTCCCATAGCTGCTGCCAGGCCCCTAATCTGCCATAGGCCCCTATATACCGCCTCCTCATGCTGCTGCCAGGTCCAGAGTCTCTCATGGGTCCCTGTACGGCCTCCCATTGCTGCTGTCTCCATCGCCACACTCTGCCATGTGCCACTTTCAGGTCTCCTCACACACTGCTGGTGTGTAGAATTTTTTGATATAGGGTGCTGGCAGATTACGGGCCTCCCATAGCTGCTTCCAGGCCCCTAATCTGCCATAGGCCCCTATATACCGCCTCCTCATGCTGCTGCCAGGTCCAGAGTCTCTCATGGGTCCCTGTACGGCCTCCCATTGCTGCTGTCTCCATCGCCACACTCTGCCATGTGCCACTTTCAGGTCTCCTCACACACTGCTGGTGTGTTCAGTTTTTTGACATAGGGTGCTGGCAGATTACGGGCCTCCCATAGCTGCTGCCAGGCCCCTAATCTGCCATAGGCCCCTATATACCGCCTCCTCATGCTGCTGCCAGGTCCAGAGTCTGTCATGGGTTCCTGTACGGCCTCCCATTGCTGCTGTCTCCATCGCCACACTCTGCCATGTGCCACTTTCAGGTCTCCTCACACACTGCTGGTGTGTTCAGTTTTTTGACATAGGGTGCTGGCAGATTACGGGCCTCTCATAGCTGCTGCCAGGCCCCTAATCTGCCATAGGCCCCTATATACCGCCTCCTCATGCTGCTGCCAAGTCCAGAGTCTGTCATGGGTCCCTGTACGGCCTCCCATTGCTGCTGTCTCCATCGCCACACTCTGCCATGTGCCACTTTCAGGTCTCCTCACACACTGCTGGTGTGTTGAATTTTTTGACATAGGGTGCTGGCAGATTACGGGCCTCCCATAGCTGCTGCCAGGCCCCTAATCTGCCATGGGCCCCTATATACCGCCTCCTCATGCTGCTGCCAGGTCCAGAGTCTCTCATGGGTCCCTGTACGGCCTCCCATTGCTGCTGTCTCCATCGCCACACTCTGCCATGTGCCACTTTCAGGTCTCCTCACACACTGCTGGTGTGTAGAATTTTTTGACATAGGGTGCTGGCAGATTACGGGCCTCCCATAGCTGCTGCCAGGCCCCTAATCTGCCATAGGCCCCTATATACCGCCTCCTCATGCTGCTGCCAGGTCCAGAGTCTCTCATGGGTCCCTGTACGGCCTCCCATTGCTGCTGTCTCCATCGCCACACTCTGCCATGTGCCACTTTCAGGTCTCCTCACACACTGCTGGTGTGTAGAATTTTTTGACATAGGGTGCTGGCAGATTACGGGCCTCCCATAGCTGCTTCCAGGCCCCTAATCTGCCATGGGCCCCTATATACCGCCTCCTCATGCTGCTGCCAGGTCCAGAGTCTCTCATGGGTCCCTGTACGGCCTCCCATTGCTGCTGTCTCCATCGCCACACTCTGCCATGTGCCACTTTCAGGTCTCCTCACATACTGCTGGTGTGTAGAATTTTTTGACATAGGGTGTTGGCAGATTACGGGCCTCCCATTGCTGCTGCCAGGCCCCTAATCTGCCATGGGCCCCTATATACCGCCTCCTCATGCTGCTGCCAGGTCCAGAGTCTCTCATGGGTCCCTGTACGGCCTCCCATTGCTGCTGTCTCCATCGCCACACTCTGCCATGTGCCACTTTCAGGTCTCCTCACACACTGCTGGTGTGTTGAATTTTTTGACATAGGGTGCTGGCAGATTACGGGCCTCCCATAGCTGCTGCCAGGCCCCTAATCTGCCATGGGCCCCTATATACCGCCTCCTCATGCTGCTGCCAGGTCCACAGTGTCTCATGCCATGTGCCACTTTCAGGTCTCCTCACACTGCTGGTGTGTTGAATTTTTTGACATAGGGTGCTGGCAGATTATGGGCCTCCTATAGCTGCTGCCAGGCCCCTAATCTGCCATAGGCCCCTATATACCGCCTCCTCATGCTGCTGCCAGGTCCAGAGTCTGTCATGGGTCCCTGTACGGCCTCCCATTGCTGCTGTCTCCATCGCCACACTCTGCCATGTGCCACTTTCAGGTCTCCTCACACACTGCTGGTGTGTTCAGTTTTTTGACATAGGGTGCTGGCAGATTACGGGCCTCCCATAGCTGCTGCCAGGCCCCTAATCTGCCATAGGCCCCTATATACCGCCTCCTCATGCTGCTGCCAGGTCCAGAGTCTCTCATGGGTCCCTGTACGGCCTCCCATTGCTGCTGTCTCCATCGCCACACTCTGCCATGTGCCACTTTCAGGTCTCCTCACACACTGCTGGTGTGTTCAGTTTTTTGACATAGGGTGCTGGCAGATTACGGGCCTCCCATAGCTGCTGCCAGGCCCCTAATCTGCCATAGGCCCCTATATACCGCCTCCTCATGCTGCTGCCAGGTCCAGAGTCTCTCATGGGTCCCTGTACGGCCTCCCATTGCTGCTGTCTCCATCGCCACACTCTGCCATGTGCCACTTTCAGGTCTCCTCACACACTGCTGGTGTGTAGAATTTTTTGATATAGGGTGCTGGCAGATTACGGGCCTCCCATAGCTGCTGCCAGGCCCCTAATCTGCCATAGGCCCCTATATACCGCCTCCTCATGCTGCTGCCAGGTCCAGAGTCTCTCATGGGTCCCTGTACGGCCTCCCATTGCTGCTGTCTCCATCGCCACACTCTGCCATGTGCCACTTTCAGGTCTCCTCACACACTGCTGGTGTGTTCAGTTTTTTGACATAGGGTGCTGGCAGATTACGGGCCTCCCATAGCTGCTGCCAGGCCCCTAATCTGCCATAGGCCCCTATATACCGCCTCCTCATGCTGCTGCCAGGTCCAGAGTCTGTCATGGGTTCCTGTACGGCCTCCCATTGCTGCTGTCTCCATCGCCACACTCTGCCATGTGCCACTTTCAGGTCTCCTCACACACTGCTGGTGTGTTCAGTTTTTTGACATAGGGTGCTGGCAGATTACGGGCCTCCCATAGCTGCTGCCAGGCCCCTAATCTGCCATAGGCCCCTATATACCGCCTCCTCATGCTGCTGCCAAGTCCAGAGTCTGTCATGGGTCCCTGTACGGCCTCCCATTGCTGCTGTCTCCATCGCCACACTCTGCCATGTGCCACTTTCAGGTCTCCTCACACACTGCTGGTGTGTTGAATTTTTTGACATAGGGTGCTGGCAGATTACGGGCCTCCCATAGCTGCTGCCAGGCCCCTAATCTGCCATGGGCCCCTATATACCGCCTCCTCATGCTGCTGCCAGGTCCAGAGTCTCTCATGGGTCCCTGTACGGCCTCCCATTGCTGCTGTCTCCATCGCCACACTCTGCCATGTGCCACTTTCAGGTCTCCTCACACACTGCTGGTGTGTAGAATTTTTTGACATAGGGTGCTGGCAGATTACGGGCCTCCCATAGCTGCTGCCAGGCCCCTAATCTGCCATAGGCCCCTATATACCGCCTCCTCATGCTGCTGCCAGGTCCAGAGTCTCTCATGGGTCCCTGTACGGCCTCCCATTGCTGCTGTCTCCATCGCCACACTCTGCCATGTGCCACTTTCAGGTCCCCTCACACACTGCTGGTGTGTAGAATTATTTGACATAGGGTGCTGGCAGATTACGGGCCTCCCATAGCTGCTGCCAGGCCCCTAATCTGCCATGGGCCCCTATATACCGCCTCCTCATGCTGCTGCCAGGTCCAGAGTCTCTCATGGGTCCCTGTACGGCCTCCCATTGCTGCTGTCTCCATCGCCACACTCTGCCATGTGCCACTTTCAGGTCTCCTCACATACTGCTGGTGTGTAGAATTTTTTGACATAGGGTGTTGGCAGATTACGGGCCTCCCATTGCTGCTGCCAGGCCCCTAATCTGCCATGGGCCCCTATATACCGCCTCCTCATGCTGCTGCCAGGTCCAGAGTCTCTCATGGGTCCCTGTACGGCCTCCCATTGCTGCTGTCTCCATCGCCACACTCTGCCATGTGCCACTTTCAGGTCTCCTCACACACTGCTGGTGTGTTGAATTTTTTGACATAGGGTGCTGGCAGATTACGGGCCTCCCATAGCTGCTGCCAGGCCCCTAATCTGCCATAGGCCCCTATATACCGCCTCCTCATGCTGCTGCCAAGTCCAGAGTCTGTCATGGGTCCCTGTACGGCCTCCCATTGCTGCTGTCTCCATCGCCACACTCTGCCATGTGCCACTTTCAGGTCTCCTCACACACTGCTGGTGTGTAGAATTTTTTGACATAGGGTGCTGGCAGATTACGGGCCTCCCATAGCTGCTGCCAGGCCCCTAATCTGCCATAGGCCCCTATATACCGCCTCCTCATGCTGCTGCCAGGTCCAGAGTCTCTCATGGGTCCCTGTACGGCCTCCCATTGCTGCTGTCTCCATCGCCACACTCTGCCATGTGCCACTTTCAGGTCTCCTCACACACTGCTGGTGTGTTCAGTTTTTTGACATAGGGTGCTGGCAGATTACGGGCCTCCCATAGCTGCTGCCAGGCCCCTAATCTGCCATAGGCCCCTATATACCGCCTCCTCATGCTGCTGCCAGGTCCAGAGTCTCTCATGGGTCCCTGTACGGCCTCCCATTGCTGCTGTCTCCATCGCCACACTCTGCCATGTGCCACTTTCAGGTCTCCTCACACTGCTGGTGTGTAGAATTTTTTGACATAGGGTGCTGGCAGATTACGGGCCTCCCATTGCTGCTGCCAGGCCCCTAATCTGCCATGGGCCCCTATACCGCCTCCTCATGCTGCTGCCAAGTCCAGAGTGTGTCATGGGTCCCTGTACGGCCTCCCATTGCTGCTGTCTCCATAGCCACACTCTGCCATGTGCCACTTTCAGGTCTCCTCACACTGCTGGTGTGTTGAATTTTTTGACATAGGGTGCTGGCAGATTACGGGCCTCCCATTGCTGCTGCCAGGCACGTAATCTGCCATGGGCCCCCGTACCGACTCCTCATGCTGTGACGTTGCAACAAGGTGGAATTCAACCCTACATATGTTAGACCGCCTTTACGAACAGCGAAAGGCCATCACCGATTTCCTGATGCTAAAAGCGGATAAAGGTACTCCCTGTGTAACTTAGATGTCAGCCATTGGCAGCTCATGCGTGACACCTGCGCTTGCTCAGGCCCTTTGAGGAGGCCACGCTATTCGTGAGTCGCCAGGACTATGGGATGAACGACGTCATTCCTCTGTTGCACGTCCTGGAACAAATGCTGTTAACAATGGCTGGTCAGGGTGCGGTAGACGTGGCGCACAGATCTCAACGCCACATGACCCCTGTGGGGGCAGGACAGGAAGAAGAGGAGGAGGTAGAGGAGGACATTGGTGCTCAGGAATTATTGAGTGAAATGGGTGGTTTTTCCACTCAGCGGACAGGAGTGGAGGAGCAGGAGCATCTGGTAGAGGAGGAGGAGGAGGAGACAGAGGACCCAGACGCACCGTGGCAGTATGCTGTGGAGATGGAGGCAGGGAGTCCCTCGCATTCCTTGGCACAAATGGCCCATAGCATGCTCGCTTGCTTGCGTAGCGACAGCCGAATAATAACCATCAGACAGAGGGATGACTTTTGGCTGTCCACCTTGTTGGACCCTCGCTACCGTTCAAAAATGGTGGCCTTTTTCACACCTGCTGAGAGGGAGGCCAAAATAACGTACTATAAAAACCACCTATGTAGTCAGCTGGTCTCTGCCTGTCTGCGCCAACGTCCATCCTCAGACACTGTGGGCCCTGTGCGCTCGCGTTCCGCTGCCATGGCAGCAGGGGAGGGGTGGGGTGGTAGGAGCAGTGGCAGCTCCACCAGCAGCGGCTGCCTCAGTCTGCAGTCGATGATGAGTAGCTTTCTTCACCAGCGCAGTGAGGAAACTACTAACCAGCCGCAGCAGCAGCAGCAGCAGCATCAGGTGGACCTAGAGCAGGACCTCAAACAACAGGCTTAGGCCTACTTGGACAGCACCCTGCCAACCGAGGTAGACAATCCCCTTGACTACTGGGCAACAAAACTTGACCTTTGGCCCCAACTAGCTGAATTTGCCCTTGAAAGGCTGTCATGCCCGGCCAGTAGCGTGGCATCGGAGCGCGTGTTTAGTGCGGCAGGAGGTATTGCAACTCCGCGGAGGACACGACTGTCCACCCAAAGTGTGGAGAGACTGACGTTTGTGAAAATGAATCAGGCGTGGATTAGTCTGGATTTCAAACCACCAGTTCCTGACACAACTGACTAAATCCGCCATGAATCATGCCCCAAACATGTGCCACTTTCAGGTCTCCTCACACTGCTGGTGTGTTCCATTTTTTGTCATAGGGTGCTGGCAGATTACGGGCCTCCCATAGCTGCTGCCAGGCCCCTAATCTGCCATGGGCCCCTATACCGCCTCCTCATGCTGCTGCCAAGTCCAGAGTCTCTCATGGGTCCCTGTACGGCCTCCCATTGCTGCTGTCTCCATCGCCACACTCTGCCATGTGCCACTTTCAGGTCTCCTCACACTGCTGGTGTATTCCATTTTTTGTCATAGGGTGCTGGCAGATTACGGGCCTCCCATAGCTGCTGCCAGGCCCCTAATCTGCCATGGGCCCCTATACCGCCTCCTCATGCTGCTGCCAGGTCCAGAGTCTGTCATGGGTCCCTGTACGGCCTCCCATTGCTGCTGTCTCCATCGCCACACTCTGCCATGTGCCACTTTCAGGTCTCCTCACACTGCTGGTGTGTTCCATTTTTTGTCATAGGGTGCTGGCAGATTACGGGCCTCCCATTGCTGCTGCCAGGCCTGTAATCTGCCATGGGCCCCCGTACCGCCTGGTCACGCTGCTGCTGAGTCCACAGTGTGACATGGGTCCCTGTACCGCCTCCCATTGCTCCCACTGCATGTGCCACTTTCAGGTCTCCTCACACTCCTGCTGGTTTCCATTTTGTCATAGGGTGCTGTATGGCCTCCCATTGCTGCTGCCTCCACCGCCACACTGTGGCTCCACACTCTGGTTTTGGCCCCGTGACTGCCCAAATGAGTGAAGTGTGCTGTGATTCTAAGATCGACGGCACTCATCTGCATGTCATACTGCCTGACAGTATTATTTCTCTTCCCCAGCAGACTCCAAGGGCATTTAAATTAAAGGTACAGTGTTCAGCACTAATATTAAGTCTCTCTGAAGCCTAGAAACACCCTTTTTTAAGTTAAATTCACAGCGAATATATTCGACTCGAATCGAAATTTTTCCACGAATTCGCCGAATCAGTCGAATCGAATTTTTGAATACTTCGCTCATCTCTAAATATGATGTTCAATACCCACTGTTAATGCCTATCTCCCCATATTGTAATACCAATAAAATGTTTGAACAAGAAAGAAAGAGCAACCACATGAGCAAGAGGAGACCAAAGCTGTCATATTATCCTTTATGGCAATCAAACAGAAGTTTCTATATAGTAGTATGGAATGGCAGAGATAATTCTTTCCAATGGAACCATTTCGCATCAAACTTCTCCATAGAAGAATGACTAATTGCCAGACCCCTCTCATACACATAGTGTGTCTGTACTCTTTCGATGACTTCTGAGATGCAAGGGGAGTGCGACGATTTCCATCTACTAGTAATAGCCAATCTAGCAGCGATAAGAATGTGACCTATAATTGTCCTATATTTACTAGGAAAAAGGTTTAGTTTGAGGTTAAGGAGGGCTAAGTGTGGAGCCGGAGAGGAAACTATATCCGACACCCTAGAGATAAGTGCAAAGACCTCCTTCCAGAATGTTTGCAGACAGGGACATTTCCACAAAATGTGAAGAATATTCCCCTCTCCACCACAGTCTCTCCAGCACAATGGGGATGTGTTAGGGTACATTTTAGATAATTTATAGTGAAGTAGCTACGGTGCATTATTTTCAGGGAGCAATCCAAGTGATTGGTACAATTAGAAATACTCAAACTGCTTTTCAGGGCATCCTCCCACTCATCTCTTGTAAAGGATCTTTGAAGATCCTTTTCCCATCGTCTACGCTAAGTACTGTGGAAAGATCACAGCCATAATGTAAAAGTTTGTAAAGCTTGGAAATTCCGTTATTCATTTTGATCAGATTTTTTACACTATGCCATAATTTAGGATCTACCTCCAGCCATGTATTTAAGCCAGTACCATGAAATCTCTTTATCTGCAGGTATGGGTGCATCCTTGTACTTGGAATTGGTTGTCTTATTTCCTCAAATGTATTGTACCCTAGATCTCTTAATGATTTAGTGTTTAGATTTGGGATAAGATGTTCATATGCAGAGATTGGAATGTTAATTTGAAGTTTAGGAGAGGAGTCGGGCATTAAGCTCAAACTTATTTTCCAAGTTTCTAGCGTGGCAGTAATAGATGGTAAAAGTGTAGTTAATAGTTTAGGTGAAACCGCTCTGACCAGGATTAGGGCCTGTAGGTCTTTATTAGGAATCATATTCCGTTCTATTTGCACCCACAATTTGTCTGTGCGAGCGAACCATGCCAGAAGTTGTTCTAAGAGTGTCGCATAATAATACATAGGTAAAACAGGTAGACCCATTCCTCCTTTCGATTTGTGTTTCGTAAGGGCCAGAAAAGGGATCCGTGGTTTTTTCCCCTTCCAGATAAATCTTTTTATAGCCACCTCTAGTTTATGGAAATAGATCCGAGGGATGAAAATTGGAATCGTTCTGAAATAATACAAGATCTTAGGGAAGATTAACATCTTAAATGCTGCTATTCTGCCTATCCATGATGTTTCGAACTTGTCAAGTCTTTGCATTTCTAGCAAAGTAGATTGGTACAGTTTTTCAAAGTTATTTTTAAAAGTGTGGGAAGACGGGGCTGATATACAAATACCAAGGTAATCCAACTTCTTGTTGGTCCACTGGTAAGGAAATTTATCCTTGAGAGAACTTAAGGGGCCTTTCTTAATTGCAATAGGGAGGGCGCAAGATTTAGTAATCTTGAGTTTATAATAAGATACTGCACTAAAGGACAACAAGGAATCCAAAATTTCAGTAAGAGATTGCATCGGGTCAGTAACCGTAAGGATTACATCGTCCGCAAACAGACCTATTTTATGGGAAGTAGATGCCACTTGGATGCCTGATATCCGTGGATTGGATCTGATTTCAGCTGCTAAGGGTTCCATCACCAGTGAAACAATTATAGGGGATAGAGGAAAACCCTGTCTCGTACCGTTGGTAATAGTGAAAGGGGCTGATAGGGCATTAGACATGAACACCTGATCGGAGTGAACAGTGTATAATGCCATAATAGCCTACTTTATGAAGCCAGTTATCCTGAATTTGGTTAGAGTAGCATCCAAATACCGCCAGTGAACCCTATCAAATGCTTTCTCGGCATCCAATGCCAAGAAAACAGCCTGAGGACCCTTTGATTCAGTGAAGTGCATCAGATTGAGAATCCTGCGAGTGCCATCCGCGGCCTGGCGGCCTTTAACAAACCCCACCTGGTCCGCTTGGATAAGAAGGGGAGTAATATTTAGTAAGCGATTAGCTACAATTTTAGCATATATTTTAAGATGAAGTGAAATTGGCCTGAAATTTAGAGGACGGTACGGGACTTTCCCCGGTTTGGGCAAAGTGACTATAATAGTCTTTAGCATCGCCGATGGGAATTCGGATTTCAGTATAGCTTCGTCATAAGTCTTTTTAAGATGAGTTACTAAAATGGATTAGAATTCTTGATAATATTCCACGGAGAAGCCATCTGCCCCTGGGGATTTCCCTTTAGGCTTTGCTTTAATAGTCATACTTATCTCGGATTCCAAAATAGGTTGGTTAAGCCCGTCTAATTTTTGATTCGATAACTTAGGCAGTGTTAATTTATCTAAAATTTTTTGGATAAGCTCTGGGGTGGGTTGGGGAGTGTTAGGGTCCTCTTTAAGGTTATATAGTTGAGAGTAGTAAGAGGGGAACGCATCCACTATTTTATTGGGATGATGCAAAGTTTTATTGGAAACAGGATCAACAATTGATGTTAATTTAGATTTTGATTGTCTAATAGTAAGGTATGTCGCTAGCATCTTGCCCGCTTTATTCCCTTGTGTATAAAAGGTAGTTTTGGCTCTTTTCAAATTCATTGTGTGTCGCCAGGACATAAGGGTTCTAAATTCAAGCCTGGCGTTTTGGAGGTCCTGTAGGACCGTAGGAGACAAGGATTGCTTATGAAGGTTTTCTAGTCTAGCTATTCTGTGGACCAATTCTGAGAAGGATTTATTCCTATCACGTCTATCCTGTGAAGCCAATTCCAAAAGAATACCTCTACAATACGCTTTATGTGCGCACCACGTGCTGAAAACATTCGTAGTAGAAGGAGAGTTAACATAAAAAAATTCCTGTAAAGCTGTGGTGAGAGTAGAACGAAAAGCAGGGTTATAATACATAGATACATTATTACACCATAAAAACACTGGAGAAAATTTTAAGGATTCCTCAATAGTCAGAGTAATAGGTGCATGATCCGACCACATCATGGGATGAATATCTGCACTAGTAACCTTTTGTAATAAATGAATATCCATCAGGAAGAAGTCAATTCTTGAGTAGGAATTGTGTGGTGCTTAGTAATGCGTATAGTCCCTTTCGGAAGCATGTAGACATCTCCAGGGGTCATACAGATTAACCTCAGACATCGCATTAGCGAGAGAATGTCTTAGTTTGCGAGTAGAGTGTGAGACGTCCAGGGAGGTATTATTAATAGCGTTGAAATCTCTGCAAAAAAGTAGGAATCCCTTCTGGAATTTTGCCACTTTTTTCCGCAAGGAATTAAAAAAGTGGATTTGATGAACGTTGGGGGCATAGATATTGACAATGGTATAAGTGATGTTGTTGATTTCACATACTATAATTAGGTATCTTCCTTTGCTATCAGATTCTTGGGATAGCAACGAAAATGCGCCAGAATTAGGAATGGCTGTAAGAATGCCACATTTCTTATTGGGGACATTGGATGTATAGATATGTGGGAATGAACGATGTGAGCAGCGTGGGGCTTTAGTAAAAGAAAAATGTGTTTCTTGAACACAAATCACGTCGTCAGCCAACCTTTGTGCTTCTCTCCTCATAGAGTGGTGTTTAAACGGGATATTGAGACCGCGAGCGTTCATAGATACTATTTTAAAACCATGGTGGGTATAAGGTGAATGATGTAGGGGTGCCCTCAAGTGGTATAATGAGGAATAGCATAGAGAAAATTGTGAGCCAGGTGGGTATGCTTACAATATCCGCAGAGGTCCGGCAAGAGGTGAGGGTTTGTTTCTTCATCTCGCGAGATAAACGTGGTATAATGTATTTCCATGCTTGGTCACTTCCAGTGCTCTGTAAGAAGAAAGTTAGCAAAAAAGAAGAAAAAAATAGAAGAAAAACAAAAATAACAGTCAACGAGGAACTTTGTGTGAACTTAATCACTTCAACGGGTGGGGGTTCAGTGCCGAGAGGCGCAGCATAATAATGGCTGTCTAGGTGTACAGCAGATAGGCAACAGAGGATTAGAAGGCACAGGAGAAAACATAGTGTGGAATCTCATCCCGCTACTTGTTCCAAATCAGGAGGTATTTTGGTAGGAGAAAATAGCCAAGTAATGCACTAACCAGATAGCGCATGTTAAAGCGCATGGGACATTTAAGACCTGTCCCTGGTACTCAGCCACTGTATCACTGGAACAAGGCGTTGTCATCTATAGGGTGACCACTAGATGTCATCAATCCGGGTGTATCCAGCCACTGTAATAATGGATCAGGAGGGTGTCATCTATAGGGTGACCACTAGATGTCATCGGTTCCAGGGGAAGCTGTATCACGGATCCAGGGATGTCACTGCAGATGTGTTCTTGCTAGGCACCGCACCAGGACCTTCTGGATTCAGGCTCCCCAGAAATAAAGAGCCGTGGAAAAAGGCCTCAAATAGTGTGATATCGTTTATTAGGTCAATAAGCAATCAAAAAAGGACTTACTTAACAAAGGTACAGCTGCTCATAAACGGCCAGACCCGGAGGTACATGTACATAGGATAACATAGCTTGGCACTTCCCTAACGCGTATCGTGTGAGTACACATCATCAGAGGGGACTGTGCCAGTGGTAAGTGTGGTGTTTTAAACCTAAAAAAGCGCCAAAAATCACCGCAATGCGGTGGCACCGTTATTGCCGGTTCGCGCATGCGCAGTAGCGATCGGCCGTTCGCGCATGCGCAGTAGCGTCCGCGGCGGCCATTTTAAAGAAGCCCAACAGACATTGTTCCATGTAATGTGAATGCATGGACATACAAGTGCTGGCTCTGCAGCAATCTTAATGGGAATAAGATTCTGCAATCTTAAAAACACACGGGGCAGGAAATACAGCATTAACAGTGCATGGACCATACTGTATGCACCATTGTAATAAAAATGCCTAGGTAAAAGACAAAAATATAAATGCGTGGGATCTCATCTAAAAAAGCGATTCTGGCACTCTATTAAAATGCAGATACAGACACAAATACATCAGATATGACACACGCATGGGTAAAAATCTGGTCAGAACAGTAATAACCGTAAAATGTAAATTTATGCACTAAGATTAAGGTGCATCGAATTTGTTAAAGTGATCAAGAGAATAAAGTGCATCAACTTATTAGAGCGATCTAAACACTCAAATAAGAATACAGATAAAGGCAAGATAACATCAAACACGTCAAACTTATAGATAAAAACAATCTGATAAAAAGTAAGATCATAGAAAATATTTAAACCAATGTACTTAGAATCATAAACGATCGATCAGCTGGTATCAATAAAACAATTAATATCTAATTCTACGTTAAGTCCCTGTGGAGCTTGGGACTGTAGAAGATATATCCACTTGGTCTCGAGCATAGAGACCGCTCGTTTTTTGTGGGTACCTCTCCAATTACTTTGGATGATATCGATACCCACAAAACGCAGGGAGTGTGGATTCTTATTGTGTCGCTGGCGGTAATGCATGGACAAGGAGTGCTCTTTGTAGCCTTTCTTGATATTAACCAGATGCTCCCTCAGCCTATCTCGCAGTCTCCTTGTCGTTCTACCGACATATTGCTTCCCGCAACTACATTCTAAAAGATAGACAACATAGGAGCTGTAACACGTAATAGTAGACTGAATGTCAAATGATCTACCGGTTGCGTTTGAACAGAAACTTTTTATCGGGTTCTTGTGAATGCCATTACAAATGCATATCATACATTTGTTACAAGGAAAAAACCCTTTTCTATTTAGAAAGTCAAACGTCAATTGCTTAGGAGGGTTGACAATGTTGGGGGCTAGTCTGTTTCTTAATGCAGGTGCTTTTCTATAGATGATTTCCGGGTGTTCCGGTAAGGCTTTGCACATCACCGGATCACTCCTAAGAATGTTCCAGTTCTTTTTAATAATATTGGCCACTTCTTTATATTGCATCGAGAATGCCGTTGTAAATGGACAGAAAATCTCTTTCTTGGTCTTATGCTGTGTAATTAACAGGTTGGTCCTGTCCAAACTAGCCACTCGGTCAATCTCCATATCCAGTAGTTGGCTGTCATAGCCCTTTTCTATGAACCTAGTTCTAAGAATATTGGATTGTGCAATGTAGTCTTGCATATTGCCACAATTCCGCCTTATCCGAAGGAATTGTCCCCTTGGGATGTTATCCAGCCATCTAGGCAAGTGGCAACTGTCTTTTGGGATATACCCATTTCTGTCTGTGTTTTTAAAAAAAGTTTTGGTGGTAATTTTAGTACCATCATTAATGAGGGTGAGATCCAGAAAATCAATGCTACTGTAACTATAATTAAAAGTGAGCTTGATATTTAAGTTGTTATAGTTTAAAGTGGTGAAAAAGTTAAGTAGTGAGGAGTCATCACCATCCCATAGCAACACTATATCGTCTATGTAGCGTCGGTAAAACCGCAAATGTGGCCACTCCATGGAGTATATCACCTCCTCCTCCCATCTTGCCATAAAGATGTTAGCTAGGCTTGGAGCGAATTTAGCGCCCATTGCTACGCCTGTGGTCTGCAGGTAATACTTATTGTTGAACCAAAAATAATTGTGCTTCATTGCGAAGCTTAATAGTTCCAATAAATATTGCTTCTGAGTGCGTGGTATGTCTGTGGCCTCATTCAGATAATATTCTGCCGCCTCTAAACCATCTGCATGCTTAATATTACTGTAGAGTGAGGCGACGTCCGCCGTTACCAAAAAAGTAGGCTTCTCTATTTTTATGTCCATGATCTCTACCAGGATTTGTTTTGAATCCCTCAGGAAAGATGGCGTGTTGCGGACCATTGGCTGTAGGAAAAAATCAATATATTCGCCTACCCGGGAGCACAAAGACCCTATGCCACTCACAATGGGGCGACCTGGAGGGTTGATCGGGTCTTTGTGGATCTTAGGCAGGCAATATAGGACCGGAAGTCTGGGTGCCGTAGGGCACAAAAAATCACGCTCTTTTTTATTGAGGATTCCCGAGTCAGATCCCTTTTTTATCAGAACTTTTAAAGCTTTTTTATACGACAACAGAGGATTCCTTGGAAGTTCTAAATAGGTATCTCTATCCTGGAGGATATTCTGAACTTGTATTACTTGTTATTAAACTTGGTTTAAATATTTTCTATGATCTTACTTTTTATCAGATTGTTTTTATCTATAAGTTTGACGTGTTTGATGTTATCTTGCCTTTATCTGTATTCTTATTTGAGTGTTTAGATCGCTCTAATAAGTTGATGCACTTTATTCTCTTGATCACTTTAACAAATTCGATGCACCTTAATCTTAGTGCATAAATTTACATTTTACGGTTATTACTGTTCTGACCAGATTTTTACCCATGCGTGTGTCATATCTGATGTATTTGTGTCTGTATCTGCATTTTAATAGAGTGCCAGAATCGCTTTTTTAGATGAGATCCCACGCATTTATATTTTTGTCTTTTACCTAGGCATTTTTATTACAATGGTGCATACAGTATGGTCCATGCACTGTTAATGCTGTATTTCCTGCCCCGTGTGTTTTTAAGATTGCAGAATCTTATTCCCATTAAGATTGCTGCAGAGCCAGCACTTGTATGTCCATGCATTCACATTACATGGAACAA
Source organism: Staurois parvus (assembly GCF_062004578.1). Lineage (NCBI taxonomy): Eukaryota > Metazoa > Chordata > Amphibia > Anura > Ranidae > Staurois > Staurois parvus. The sequence continues at coordinate 2,603,728 of NW_028318542.1, read as the reverse complement.
TGTCTGTTGGGCTTCTTTAAAATGGCCGCCGCGGACGCTACTGCGCATGCGCGAACGGCCGATCGCTACTGCGCATGCGCGAACCAGCAATAACGGTGCCACCGCATTGCGGTGATTTTTGGCGCTTTTTTAGGTTTAAAACACCACACTTACCACTGGCACAGTCCCCTCTGATGATGTGTACTCACACGATACGCGTTAGGGAAGTGCCAAGCTATGTTATCCTATGTACATGTACCTCCGGGTCTGGCCGTTTATGAGCAGCTGTACCTTTGTTAAGTAAGTCCTTTTTTGATTGCTTATTGACCTAATAAACGATATCACACTATTTGAGGCCTTTTTCCACGGCTCTTTATTTCTGGGGAGCCTGAATCCAGAAGGTCCTGGTGCGGTGCCTAGCAAGAACACATCTGCAGTGACATCCCTGGATCCGTGATACAGCTTCCCCTGGAACCGATGACATCTAGTGGTCACCCTATAGATGACACCCTCCTGATCCATTATTACAGTGGCTGGATACACCCGGATTGATGACATCTAGTGGTCACCCTATAGATGACAATGCCTTGATCCAGTGATACAGTGGCTGAGTACCAGGGACAGGTCTTAAATGTCCCATGCGCTTTAACATGCGCTATCTGGTTAGTGCATTACTTGGCTATTTTCTGATATTCACTACTTCTGGTTCCTCACTTGTTGGAGACTGTATGCTCATGCAGCACATCTGATGAACTTACGCAGTCATTTTACTGATCCACAATCATATGTGATCTATTATTGTGATACTATTGTTTAATTAGCGCTGCACTTTTATGCTTTACTATTTACTCTGGAGGTTCACGAGGTGCCTTTTGTGCCAGCAGCTACCATATCTACATCCTACTGTGCGCTCGATTTTATATATATTTTTATATATAAGTTTATTTTGGTAGGAGAGCCTTTGGTAGGAATTGAGTAATCATCAGCCGGCAGGAGGCCCCACTTTCTGGCTAGTTGGAATCCCTCTGCTTTAGATTTGACCGTTACTACACGGTTGTCTTTAGTGATAAGCAGTTTGGTAGTGAAGCCCCATTGGTGTTTGACATCATGGTTTCGTAGCAATTTCATAAAGGATAGTAACTTTTTGCGGGCTAGTATGGTATGTTGAGAGAGGTCAGCGAACAAGGCGATCCCAGTGTAGGGGTCTGGGAGCGGGTTGTTTTTTCAGGCGAATAGCATGAGTTCCTCTTTAACGTCGTAAAAATGGATTCTTGCTATGGTATCTCTTGGGATATGAGCAGGAAGGAAAGAGGGCTTTGGTAGTCTGTGGGCCCTGTCTACTACTACTTCTCTGTTCGGAGTATGGGGCAGCAGAGCAGAGATCATTTGTTGAATATATTTGCGTATTTCAGCATTAGAGATACTTTTGCCAATACCCCTGAATTTAATATTATTCCTACGGAACTGGTCCTCTAGGTCCGCCATTTTCGCCTTTAATGCTGTTAAGTCATCATCAGTGTCATTATGTGCATCCACTAATTCGTTATGGGCTTTAGTGAGTTCCCCCATTTTAGTCTCCACGTGAGTTACCCTTTCGCCCATACATTCAATATCCTTGTTAACTTGTGCCACAAAGCCCATCATATCTTTATGCAGGGAGGTAATTAACATATCTTTCAGTACTGCAGTCGTGAGTGGCAAGGATTCTGCAAGATAATCCTCCAGCTGTTCCACAAGCTCAGTAGTGGAATTATGTAGGGATACATCGTGCAGGCTCTCATTCCCATACTGTGCCTCTGGGGAGCAGCGTTGCCTTTGTTTTTGTGGGCTCTTTGTAGGGGAAGACTGAGCAGAGCCTGCAGTCTGTGCTGGGCTAGAGGATTGAGGTGGAGAGGAGCTGTCATCCCCCCTCACGTGTCCCTGACTCCTGGGAGAGGAACAGAGACCTGCACCATCTTGAGGGGAGGGACCTCCCACCGGAGTAAAAAACTCTGTCAATTTGTGGGGCCCCTCCTTGTTTTTCCGCTTCCCCATCTAGCCACCCCTATGCCCTCCTCTTTCAGAGGGTTTACTGTATTGCTGGTGGGTTTCCCCGCTGACACCTGTCGCTTGTCTGGGTTGCGGAACTCGGCTTCGCAGGGAGCTCTCTCAATGAGCGGCCATCTCCTTCTGCGGCTGGCCACGCCCCCTCGGCTAGCATTTTCATCACTTCAGGTTTTCCAGGATGTAAACAGCTCCACTTTTAAATGGTATAGCATCTGAACACACCAATTTTGGTGCGATCAGGGGGCAGAGGCGACATCTTCTTAAAGTGTACCTGTCACTGCCTATTGCTGTCACAAGGGATGCTTATATTCCTTGTGACAGCAATAAAATGATAAATAAAATTAAGAAACACTGTTAAAATACATAAATAAATGGTAAAATTTAAAAAAAAAAATTATTTAAAGTACACGCGAGCACAGGAGAACACGTGTTGGTCCCGCATGCATACATAAACAGCCTTCAGGTGGTTAAAATAAATACATCATGCATTGGGTGTGGCCTAAATTTTTTACTGGAGGGGAAATTTAAAAAAGAGCAAGAGTAAAAAAAAAAACTTTTGGCTATACCTCTCTAAATTTACAGTCACCAAGACATGCTGTAGGCAACTCCAAATCCAAGAATTCTGAGATGCCAAAATGTTGTACCCATATGTATTTCTGTATTTTGTAAACTGTCACACGGGACTGAGTCAGGCTCGGTTCACACTAGCCGACTCCAACTATGAGACTTTTACACCCTCTAGCATTGAAGCCATGTCAAAGTCAGATCAAAGTAGTGCAGGAACCTTTTCTGAAGCTCATGTATTTTTACATTGTAGCAATTATAAAATGCGTGAGTTTTTAACAATTCCTCCCATGCTGCCAAACAAGCCTACTTTGTCACTCTTATTAATACCATGTCATCCAGTCCTCGTTGTCTCTTCTCTTCTTTTAACTGTCTACTTTCTCCACCTACACCCAGTACCTCACTCACTGCTTACGAGATCGCAAATCATTTCAAAAACAAGATTGATGCAATTCGTAGGTGCATCTCTACTGCACTGACATCTATCCCACTTAGCATACCTTGTACTAAACCTCCCTCAACACTTTCCTCTTTTGACCTTGCTACTACTGAAGAGGTCACTAAAATTTTCTCAGAAGCCCGTCTCACCACCTGCTCCCTGGATCCTGCCCTCTCTCAACTACTACGGCCACCCTCTTCTTCCTATGCTCCCTCACTCACATCTTCAATCTCTCCCTCTCTAATGGTGCTTTCCCCACCCCTCTAAAGCATGCACAGATCACTCCCATACTTAAAAAGCCCTCGCTGGACCCCACCAACCTGAACAACTTAAGACCCATCTCCCTGCTCCCGTTTACCTCTAAATTCTTAGAATGCTTTGTCTACAATCGCCTAAGCTCCTACTTCACTGACAACAACCTTCTTGATCCTTTACAGTCTGACTTTCGCTCACTACACTCCACTGAAGTGCCCTACTAAAACACACTAATGATTTACTAACTGCTAAAACTAATGGCCACTACTCCATACTCTTACTACTTGCCCTCTCTATGGCTTTTGATACTGTCGACCATCCTCTCCTCCTCAAAAAACTCCACTCTCTTGGCTTCTGAGACTCTGCTCTCTTCTGGTTATCCTCCTACCTATTGCAGCACTCCTTCAGCGTTACCTATAACTCTGTCTCCTCCTCTCCACTTCCTCTTTCTATAGGGGTCCCTCAAGGTTCTGTCCTTAGACCTCTTCTCTTCTCCATCTACACCTCTTCCCTTGGTCACTTGATAAACTCCCATGGCTTTAAGTACCATCTCGATGCTGATGACACACAAATCTATCTTTCTACTCCTCACCTCACCCCTTCAGTCTCCACTCGCATTACTAACCTACTAAGTGACATATCGGCATGGATGTCACTCCACTTCCTCAAACCAAGTCTTTCCAAAATGGAGCTCATAGTATTCCCTCTAGCCCGTGCCCCCTCCCCTGACTTCTCCATCAAGTTCAATAATACAACCATCAGTCCCTACCCTCATGCCAGGGTACTAGGTGTAATCCTAGACTCCCACCTGTCCTTTCAGCCCCAAATCCAATCATTGTCTAAATCATGTAGACTTCACCTCCGCAACATCTCCAAGATACGCCCGTTTTTTAAAAGCGCACCAAAGATGCAACATGCAGGACTTTTCAAACTGCAGAGCAAATGCAGTGCAGCGATGTGAAAAGTCTCATAGGCTTAAAAGGCAAATAATATTTTATGCACTATTGTCCCACTGGAAAGGCACGGCAAATGCACATCAGTGCTGGTTTACTCCTGGTTGATACAACATGAAAAGTTTATTTATAATACCAGATTTGCATCTGCGGAGTTAATAATATTTAGCATAGCTTTGCAATCTGTTATGCATTATGCCCGTAAATGAACCAAACTCCGACACACCCTACTTGTCCTCATATCATAGTTGAAATGCTGCCAAGCTTCTCCTCACAAATAAATACACCAGTTCAAGGTTTGTAGAAAGTACAGAGAAATTATTGTTAGGATGGCGGTGAATGTAGCCACAACACTTTTACTCGCTTCTGGGGTGATTCTCCTGATTAGCTTCATTAAATGGTTGTTGGATGTAAAGAAGAAGGACTTGCCGCCAGGGCCCACCCCTCTGCCACTTCTAGGGAACATTCTGCAGATTAGTACCACTGAAATGCCACAGTCTCTGGTGAAGGTAAGAATAATTAACGATGACTGTTCTAAAACAAAGCACTCTTTTTGTATTCTAGGAAGAAATTCTAGGAGTGTAAAAAAAAGTACAACCTAAAGTACTAACTTCAGTGGCCGAGTGCTCGAATGGTCAGTCCGCCCCTGTAGTTGACTTATCATTTTGTCATAATTTTAGTCAATAACATTTTTTAAGTGACTGAAACTAAATAAAAAACAAGTTATGAAGTCTAAAACTATACCAAAAATCTATTGACATTTTTGTCAACTGACTAAAACTAAACTAAAATGTTAGGGAAGAAAGAATTGGGAAAAGATCCAATCAGAACTAATATCTTTAGACCTAAATCTGTGTTTTTATTGCTTGTTCAAACCTTATTAACATAAGTAATAACAGGCTAATATATATTTACTCCAGAAATATATAATAAGATTGGAAAAATTCTAGGGAAATGCTTAGATAATGCATCAGACTTTAACTAAACCCATTCGATTTTCCTTGACAAAATCTACTGTAGATTTAGTCAGCTAAAATCATTTATATTTAACAAAAACAATTATATTTAATTGACTAAAACTAGGCTAAAACTAAAACAATTCAGACTAAAATGTGACTGAAACTAAATGTCATTGTAATCAAAAGACTTCGACTAGAACTAAATCAAAATTAGCTGTCAAAATTAACATTGGTACAAAAGTGCCTGCTCTACAGTCCAGGAATTATTCTTTTATTCAGTATAGAATAGATACTGTATTGTAAATCAAAATAAGGGAGGCTTTATTGGTATCTTAATATACACAATTTTTTTTACTTTAAAAACCCATAAAATAAGATAAAATACTAACCCCCTAATATATAAGATATCCTATTAAAAAATAGATCATTTTCCTTAACTGTCAATAGAAGTGAACACCCATCATTGCATATCAGAAGTCACTTAAATAAATAGACTGGAACTACACTGCATCTGAGCACCACAAATTGAAAATATATTTAATTATTTTTTTTTAATATTGAAAGCAAGCTCCCCCATCCATCTGTGTCTCTTTTATTTTGCTGAGAAATCACTTTGAAATACACTCAACTAGAATTTCTGGCCATAGCAATCTTGAGTAAGGGCAGATAATTTATGTAGCATTTACTTTCTGGAATCATCTGCCCTTAGATCAGGCATGTAGGCAGGAGGGTGTGCTTAACTGAGAAAACCCCTCCTCCTCTCCTGAATACTTCTGGGATGTATGACATCATTTGCCTAGACCTGGAAACCAGGAAGTAACAGAAAAAAAAAGTTTAAAACAAGTAAATATGATATACTTTCATATCTATTTACTAATGCTAACAGCATAAAGATTAAAATACGCAATGTTGATTGAGAGAATGAAGTTCTATGGAAGGTCAGATATCACATGATCTTTAAAGCCTTTAAGTGACTAGTGTCATAGCTGTGTAAAGAAAGTAATGTTTTGATAAAGGCTTCACCTTCTTGCCCAGCTACACGGCTTCAGGAGTAGACTCCCCAGGGTTGTGAATGGGGAAAAGGGGAACAAAGCCATTCAACATTAAAGCCAAGGTTAAGCTTATTGAAGCAAATTAATGTAGAGACAGGTCCACCAGATGCATCCAACCCGAATGCATTTCATTGCTAATGAGCTTAACCACTTGCCCTCCAGAGGATTTACCCCCTTCCTGACCAGGCAATTTTTTGTGATATGACACTGTGTTACTTTAACTGACAATTGTGCGGTCAGGCAATGCTTCACCCAAATGAAATTTGTATTTTTTTTCCACAAATAGGGCTTTCTTTTGGTGGTATTTGATCACCTGTGCGTTTTTTATTATTTGTGCAATAAACAGAAAAAACACCAACAGTTTTGAAAAATAAACTATTTTTGACTTTTTGCTATAAAATATATCCAGCAAAAAAAAAATTAAAATTAAGGCCAAAATGTATATGTCGTTGCTAAAAAAAAATCCCAATACATGTAAATTAATTGGTTTACATGAAAGTTATAGCGTCTACAAGTGGCGGCATATATACTGGAATTTTTATTTTAAATTTACATTTTAAAAACTAGTAATGGCGGTGATCAGCAACTTATAGCGGGACTGCGGCAGGCATTCTAACACTGGGTAGAAACTGACTAACTGTTACTGACATCCCAGTGACACTAATACAGCGATCAGTGCTAATAAAAAGCACTGACACTGTACTAGTGACACTAGGCGGGAAGGGGCTAACATCTGGGGTGATCAAAGGGTTAACTGTGTGCTGTGTGTGTTTTACTTGAGAAACAATGCTCTTGCTGGCAGGAGAGAGACCTGTGTTGTTTACAGACAGATCTCTCCCCTGTCAGTGTTACTCGGAGATTGCCAGAGGAGAATCTACGGCTGGGACCCGGTGATCGACATCCGCAGCCACCAATGATGGCGTAGGTAAGGTGGCGTGCGTGCACTGCTTCCCCTACCCAAAAATGCAAATCACATATATATACATGACTTTGTGCAGCCCTGCCGCCCTGTAGCAGTATTTCTGCTTTAGGGCAGAGGGCAATTGATTAATCAAAGAGTGCTTCCATAAACTTAACTTTATGGCTTTTTCCCCCTTTTTTCTGAGAACTGAGGTGTTAGTGTCATGGCTAGTCACATGTCTTTTTTGTTGTGTTTTTTTCCTTCAAGGCACGTGGATTGATATAATTAAAGTGAAAAAAGTTTGTACATACTATATACACATATAGGGATTAGACAAAATAAATGGAAACACTACATGATTTGCAGGTATGAAAGTGATGACATGTTTCACGCTGAAAGCAGAAGTGATTAAACCTTCTTTTGCTTCTGCTGTATGATAAGACACCTACCTAACAGGTGGGAAGCCTCATTTGTGCGCTACTAGGAATATGGAGTCATGTCAAAGCGGACTAATGGTTCCCGCTTAGCTGGGGCCTTTGTGACTAAAGTTGCCAATTTATGTTGCGAGATACAGTATCAAAGGTTATGACGGCGTATAGAGTTTCTGGGAAAAAGTTGTCTGATAAGCACAAGTGCAATCAACATGGTCAACTGACTGAAAAAGACAAAGGGACAAGATTGGGTCCCATAATCCCTGCTGCAAAAGTGACTGCAGAGCTCAATCTCAGTTCCGTGAAAACAGAGATTGATCTCTGCAGTCATTTTTGCAGCAGTTGTTTTCTTATTCTGGGTCACAATTCTGTGCAATGTCCTTGGCACAACAATTTGCCCTCTTTGAAGCTCAGTAAGCTGTGACATGACCGTATTACTGGCAGCGCATGCAGCGAATGACGAAAGTGAGATTTTCCACCTGTTAGCTAGGTGCCTCATCCGAAGAAAGCATAGGAATGTTACATTGCTTCCACTTTCAATGTAAAACATGTTGTCACCTTCACACCTGCAAATCATGTAGTGCTTCTATTTTTTTCTTGTCTAAGCCCTGTATATGGTATGGTTAGGAGAAGGTGATTTTTTTTTTTTTTGGGTGGTAGGTTAGCTAAAGTACAATATATATACTTTTTTTTTTTTTACTATTTTGAGCTAGTTTTCTTTTGATAATAAAAAAAGGAGATAATCATTAATATTTCATCTGGATATACTAAGTCACTACAAAGATATAGACAGTTTAACTGATTAAGATTTGTGTGGATCTTCATCCTTAAGGGATAAATACATTTCCCATCCACACTAGCAGCCCCAATAAAGGTGCCCCTATCTGTAGACATCACAATCATTGTTGCTCCAAATATAGAGATGCCCCCCCCACCCGGACTTATAATGGAAGGTGTGGGAGAAAATTGCCCAACAGTTTATGTGGAAGAGAGGACATAAGATAAGTACACAGTCCTTGTTGGTGCATATAAATATCATAACAAAAAAAATTAATATACACATCATATTTTTTCTTTTGTTTTGGATACAGCAGGAAATGCTTAAAATCACTGAGGCGATTTTTCTTCACTTACTGTCTTAAGACACAACAGGAAGCAGGAAGAGATCTTTACAAAGGAAGAGAAAGCCTCCTATGGATACTGATACTGAAGTAGTTAATTTGAAAGATTTTCCCTCTATTTGTGATTTGGTGACAAATCACAATTTTGGATTTTCAGTCCCAATGACAGTAGTTGCCCAGGATAAACAGGGAGCGGGGACATAGAAAGCAAACACACAAAAGCTCTAACCCTTCCCTACTTTATTCACATTTAAAAAACAAAAACAAAATACCTTTAGATACAATTAAGGGATATCCTGTCACCAACCTAAAAATGCATATAAGAGCAAAAACCCCATAGTATTAAATGCTAAATACTTACTTGCAGTGTCTTTTCTTTCAATCAATATGTTTTAGTCACCTGCAATGTGGCTTTGAAGGAAACAAAATTCCTTCCTGATCTCCTGAGAGACAATCGGATATTCCCTGGATCAACTTTGCCTATAAATGTTAGTATCCAGTTATATTCTGTGTATCCAAGAAAGAATCCAGGCCTTTTTTAAAGCAATCCACTGAGCTGGCCAGAACCAACTCTTAAGGGAGTCTATTCCACATTTTCACAGCTCTCACTGTGAAGAAACCTTTCCAGACGTAAAGAGTGCCTCCTTGTCCTCTGTGATGACCTCGGGGTGAATAGCTCTACACCAAGTTCACCATTTCTCTGCTTAGCCATTGCAGTATAATTATTTTAAAGCTGATTTATTACAGCATGTTTTTTTTTTGTTTATCCTGTTACAATATACTATTTGCTGGTATTTAATCATCTGATGTGTGATTCTGGGTGTCTATGCACCTTGAGCCATTGGGGTGTATATTCACAAATCCGCAGTTAATATTCCCTGCTCAGCCAGGTGTGTCAGTGTGCGGTGCTGTTCAGAGTCATGGGCATAAGAAAAGGGGACCCAACGCACCAAGCAACTCCTTCGAGAGTAAGTGTCACGTACCTGGGTAGTGAGCCTGACGTGAAGAGGCAGACCTCTCGTACAACTCCGGCTCAAGGACTGCTGAGAGTGGGACAGCGGTCGCCGGAGCTCGGTGGGGTATGAGGGCCTGAGATCTGTCTGATAACAGTTGCTGGCTGATGAGTAGCAGGCCAGAGCAGGGTGCAGATGTATCCGTGCAGGATGGATGGATGCCGGAGCACCGTGTGCTGAGGATGCAGGGTCTGACGAGCCGGGTTCGGCATTGGAGAGACAGATCAGGCTTAAACGGCAGGCAGGAGAAAAGTCGGGTCACAGGCCGGGTTCAGTAACAGGAGATCAATCATATAGGAGCAGGCAGAAGAGTAATCCGAGGACAGGCCAGAAGTCAGGAACAGGCTGGTTTGGCAACAGGAATCAATCACAGAAGTCAGAACACACGAGCAGGGGAAAAGACCATACGGCAATGAGACAATCACAGCAACCAGTTTAAATAGCCCTCTTGATGCCAGCATTAATGACAGGCGCGTGTGCGAGTGCGCAAGCGCAACTGCGCGCGCCTCTGTCCAGGCGCCCGCACATCTACTCAGCTTGCCAAAAACCTGCACTTGCGCATATTTGTGCCCTGCGGAGCTTCACCTGTACTACAGGCAGGCCTTTCCTGACAGTAAGCACTTTGACGTAGCTTCTGAGGAAGGAGTGAAGGGTGGTACAATAGGGTGTCACAGAGTGACAGCTCTGAGTCTGCTATGGCAGGTCAGCAAGCTGGAGGTTGGTGCATGGCAAGGATTGGGGTAAGGGGATAGGCTATTTGCAGCATGCAGAATGTGCCACAGTGAAAGCAGTGGTTTACCAACAAATATGGGGCTTACAGTGCTGAAGCTTCATTAGACAAGACCTGGAGATTATTAAATTATAGCAATATGATTCTCGAAACAAACAGCACTGACTTGTTTTCATACATGGCAACATAACTTTAAACTGATAATAAATGACAAATTTTAAAATACATGTAGTGCTACCCTGCAAGAGCTGTTGATTTGTGTCCCTGGGTCTTTTCCCTCTGTGTAGCAGCAGCAAAGCAAACAGCAACATTCACTCCTCTGGCTCAATAAACAGTCTGGGGGTTGCGTTTTTTCACATTTATTGAAGAGTAACTTGGATGGGCTTAGGGAAGCTGTGGAACACTCCTTAACACTAACAGGAATGTGAGAACACCCTTCCCTTTGCAGCTGCTTCTCAGAACACTTCCTTGAGCAGTGAGACGTGAAATGGTCAGCACTGGGACACCATATTCAATGTTCCATGCCAGGCAAGCCTTAATACCAGTGCACCAGGGGTTAAGAGCTGCAACAGAGCTCAAAGACCGGATCTTCAGTGAAAAACTCCAAAGAATTAGCTGCAGAATAGGCCCCAAGCTATGTACAGCTGGGACCTTGATGAGCAGGCAGACTTTTCAGCTGAACTGGCCCTTCTGCCTGGGAACCTCTCTTCCTGGGGAAGAACCCTGCACTCTGAGGCTCCAAACTCATTAGACTATCTCACCCACTACATTCTGGAAATCTCCAGAAGACAGAGGGATCAAACTTGGAGCCCACAAAGCCACAAGTAGCCCAAACCAATCACATGCTGCTCTGCTGATTACAGGAGAGCCAAAGAACTAAATTTGCCTAACCAAATCGAGCAACCTATCTAGAAGGGTGCTACATATATAAACACCATACTGACATAGTGGTAATTGGTTTCTATGGGTAAGCTATCTAGCTCTTTAAAACTTCATGCCCTTCAGTATCCACTAAAAACAAATTCTTTTAGGGGCAATTATTTTAAACAGACAGATTTTAAACCACATTTTAAAAATAACTCATAATAGATCCAAGTGCCTTTGAGAAAGTTTGCACTTTTTGAATCAGTGTAGCTCATTGGTGTAAAGGATCCCTAGTGGCATTCTTTTTCCCAACATCATTGTTTTTACTTTCATTGCCTGCTCTGTTTGCTTCTGCACAGCCTGTTCTCTTTTATCATGGCACAGGGCAGTGAGTAGCAACACCCTGATTGTGTGTCCTCTGACTGGTCTCCCTGCAGTATGGAAGCAGGAGAAGCTCTGCGCTGTCTGCTGACTGTTCTGAGTGAGAGCAAGACCCTGTTGTCACTACTTTTACTCAGCTGGATGCAGGGCCAAAAATTAGAGCAGCTGAGCCAGAACTCCAGTAATCATGATTTGCTCAAGTCTTTGGCCAAAGGTCAGTAGGTTCCCAGATATCACATCATAGGCTTTTATGGGAAAATAACATACATAAAAATGTTAAATGATCATATTATCTTTTGGGAAGATTGATTTAATAAGTTAGAAGCAAAATTGGAAACAGACAATGTTCTCTTATTTCTTCCATTGTCATTATACTGTTGAAAGCTGGCTATAGATTTGAGGGGGTGGACTGATGCTGAGGTACAGTCTGACAGCCTCCAGGTTAAAAGATGTTTAATGGGATGCACAGACCTTCATAAACTTGTACAATCAGTTCTGCCTTTTCAAACAGTGAAGGAAATGAAGCACACGTAGCTGGTACCAAGTTGCAAGTAAGCTGCACAGGAGAAAATGGCTGTGATGCGTCCTGGCATTTCAGTGATGTTAGTGAGAGCAGGAAGATGTGTTGCTATTGGTGGAATATCTTCTTGAGTATGGAAAGCCATCATCAACATCAAGATAGTTGTTAGTGTAGCACCCTCTTAGGCTGCTAATTAGGTTTGGTAAATATAGTTTTTGTGGCTCTCCTGTGATACGTTAAGCTGCTTGTGATTGCTTTGGGCTGTTTTGGGTTTCACTGCAGGTTTGATTGCTTCCCCCTGCCCATGTTGTCTCAGCCAATCCTTGAAGAGGGTGCCAAAATGGTGGCTGGGAGTATGTGTAAAAAGTCTGAAACCTGGAGCTGCCCTGTTCTTGTCCATGAGAAGTTCCCAGCCTGAATGGTTTCTGCCTATCCGGGCAGCCCAACAGTAGGTTTCACCTGGTTTCATCGAGGTCCCAGCTTTGGCAGAGCTGGGGGTCTATTCTGCTAAATTCACTTAAGAGAAGGATTTCACTGGGGGTCTGGTCTAGAAGATTCACCGAGGAGTTGTTTGCCTGATACTGGTGGGAGGCATCCAAGTATCCAGGGGCACTGTGAGTACAGACTCAAACAAAAGTATCCTAGTGACTTCTGCTGCTGATATCTCTAACCTACTAATAGTAGTGCTTGCCTGGCCTGGGTCACTGCTGAAGGTGTCCCGGTAATGTCCAATTTCTGGGCTACTCCTGGAGGAGCCACTCTGAGAAGTAGTGTGACAGTGAGCAGTGTCCTCGATCTACTGCTTAGTATCCATAAAGTATCCCACAGCTCCCGTGTCCTATCCAAGTTAATCATCAATACATTTAAAAGACAACCCCTAGACTGTTTATTGAGCCAGCGGAGTGACTGGTACTGTGTGCCTGGCTATCATTGCACTTATCTGGAAAAAGAACTTGGAACAAATCTCCCTTGTATGGGTAAGCGCTACAATAAATAGAAGCACAGTAGGCCATATTAACCAAGATTTTCTTGAACCAGTAAAACTCTGTTTAAAAATACAAATCTCTATCAACAGCTAAGTAAAAAGTACGGACCTGTGTATACACTCTACCTCGCCAAATATCGAACGGTCGTACTGATTGGATATGATGCTGTGAAGGAGGCCTTGGTTGATCACAGTGATGCGTTCAGTGACAGAGGAGATACAGATCTATCAGAATTATTCTTTAAAGACTTTGGTAAGATCCTAAAAACAAAATAATAATCCCAAATTGGTGTCATATGCTTTCATTAGTGACTAACTTGTTTGTATAGGTATGTGCTTTGTTGATACACTTGTACCATATAAACCAGCTGCAATAATTTTGAATTAATTTAAATACAGTCGTTATAACAATAATTATTGTAATGCAAAGGTCAGTTTAAAGTTATTAAAGACACACTCTATTCAAACGTAAACATTTAACATGGAAGCACACACAAGGAACCCAAAATTCCTTTTTTTATCCTGGCTAGTCAACAGATTGGCAAGCTGAACTAAATTTGATACCATTGCCTATTAGAATTTTTTCTTGTCTTGCAAAATGCTTACATTGTTACTGTGGAAGAGTACAGGGCATAGGATCAGACACCAAAACACTGATGCTGATGGTGCAAAGTGAAACAAAAAAGAAAGCGCACCAACCTTTCACATTACCTCAGTAAACCATAATTTTATTAAACTCAGAATAATACTCACAAACAACGAAGTAAATCAAGCATGTAGGTCCTCAAAGGAACTTTAGAAGTGCTCATCTCTGATGAAGATGGGACACCCTTCGAAACGTGTCAGCCGTACTCTGAGTATCTACTCCTACAAAGTGACTCACACAGGCTTCACACTTCTAAAGTTCCTTTGAGGACTTACATGCTTGATTTATTTAGTTGTTTGTGAGTATTATTCTGAATTTAATAAAATTATGGTTTACTGAGGTAAAGCGCAAGGTTGGTGCACTTTCTTTTTTGTTTCACTTTGCAGTACTGGTCGGGCTTCCCCAGCCTCGCTTAGAGCTGCACAACCTTATATGCATTGGTGTTTGAATTTTTCAAGTTCTGGTTCCATCTATCCACCCTTGCTCCGGGTCATAGAGCGCAGGAGAGGTCGTTTCTGGTTCTACTGATGCTGGTGGACCAAGAGGATTTACTCTTCTCATTTATGAAACAAATATATCCCTGAAAATGACAGGAAGTAATCTTCCTGTTCTCAGTTATGCAAGAACCTAATGGGTCGAAGCAATGTACACACAATTCACTGATTATAACTAATATATGAGTAAGATGAATGACTATAAGTGGTAATTTAGTTAGTGTCTATTACAAACAGCTGTATGATCAAATGATTTGCTAACACTCTTTTTTAGGAACATAGTATATAGACAAAGTTTGTTAAGATGTGGCCTCTCAATTCTTCAAGGCTAGGCAAAATCTCGTGATTAGATCCAAACTAAATGCACTGTAATAAAATGGCTTGAGAAGAGCTGGATTCTCATTGATTGGTGCCGATTCTGCTGGCCAGCACAAGTTAATATTAATTTAGTTCATCCCAAGCCAGACTATTAAGGTTGGCCTTAGCTGTATACTATTTCTTAGCTAATAAAGGTTAATAATAAATCACTTGATCATGTAACTGTTTGTTTTAAGTGTACCTCCCCAACAACCACTATTTGTCCATCTGATAGACAGCATCCACATCATTATCAGAGATTGAGCAGCCTAGGACCCATAAATAGTCCTCATATACAACCCTCACCACAAAAATTTACCTCATACAAGGTACTCATGCATTTTCCAATAAGTTTATAGAGTTTTATTAGGAGAGGACTGTTTTTTCCTCTGAGGTGTACACATAAATGGACGATCCTCAACAAGGTGTCATAACTGACATCACTACAGAAGCAAGTTTGGCCCTTGTAAGTTCCACATCTAGATTATTCTATTGGGAAGGTAGGAATCAAAGCATGAAAACCTATACAGTGAGGAACAGAGGTATTTGAACACCATGCGATTTTGAAAGTTCTCCCACGTAAAAATCATGGAGGGGTCTGAAATTCATATTGTAGATGCATTCCCACTCTGAGAGACAGAATTAAAAAAAAAATTCAGGAAATCACATTGTATGATTTTTAAAGAATTTATTTGTCTTGCACTGCTGAACATAAGTATTTGAACACCTAAGAAACAGCAAGAATTATGGCTCTCAAAGACCTGCTACTGTGCCTTTAAAAAGTCCACCTCTACTCCACTCATTAATCTAACTTAGTAGCACCTGTTTGAGCTCTTTAAAGACACCTATCCACCCCACAGTCAGTCAGACGCCAACTGCTACCATGGCCAAGACCAAAGAGCTGTCAAAAGACACCAGAGACAAAATTGTGGACCTCCACAAGGCTGGAAAGGGCTATGGGGCAATTGCCAAGCAGTTTGGTGAAAATAGATCAACTGTTGGAGCAACTGTTAGAAAATGGAAGAGGCTAAAGACGACTGCCAGTCTCCCTCGGACTGGGGCTCCATGCAAGATCTCACCTCGTGGGGTATCACTGATGATAAGAAAGGTGAGGAATCAGCCCAGAACTACAAGGGAGGAGCTGGTCAATGACATGAAAAGAGCTGGGACCACAGTTTCAAAGGTCACTTTCGGTACGCAGTCATGGTTTCAAATGATGCATTGCACGGAAGGTTCCCCTGCTCATCACATGTCCAGACCAGTCTGAAGTTTGCCAATGACCATCTGGATGATCCAGAGGAGGCATGGGAGAAAGTCATGTGGTCAGATGAGACCAAAGTAGAACTTTTTGGTCTAAACTTCACTCGTCGTGTTTGGAGGAAAAAGAAGAATGAGTTGCATCCCAAGAACACCATCCCTACTATGAAGCATGGGGTGGTAACATCATGCTTTGGGGATGCTTTTCTGCAAAGGGGACAGGATGACTGCACTGTATTAAGGAGAGGATGAATGGGGCCATTTATTGCGAGATTTTGAGCAACAACCTCCTTCCCTCAGTCAGAGCATTGACGATGGGTCGTGGCTGGGTTTTCCAACATGACAACGACCCAAAGCACATAGCCAGGATAACCAAGGAGTGGCTCTGTAAGAAGCATATCAAGGTTCTGGAGTGGCTTAGCCAGTCTCCTGACCTAAATCCAATAGAACATCTTTGGAGGGAGCTGAAACTCCATGTTGCTCAGTGACAGCCCTGAAACCTGACAGATCTAGAGGAGATCTGTGTGGAGAAGTGGGACAAAATCCCTGTTGCAATGTGTACAAACCTGGTCAAGAACTACAGGAAACGTTTGACCTCTGTAATTACAAACAAAGGCTTCTGTACCAAACATTAACACTGATTTTCTCAGGTGTTCAAATACTTATGTTCAGCAGTGCAAGACAAATAAATTCTTTAAAAATCATACAATGTGATTTCCTGAATTTTTTTTTAAATTCTGTCTCTCAGAGTGGGAATGCACCTACAATGTGAATTTCAGACCCCTCCATGATTTCTAAGTGGCATGAGCCCAATAAACAAACAATTAATATCTGCTTCCTGAATTTATGAAGGATGTTTTTTATGGGCATCGTTAGAATCAATGAATTTTGTATTAGGTGTACGGGTGCCACAACGCATAAAAAACACAAGTTGCTGTGAGGTGCACAACATTTTCTTTTTCCAGTTTTTATATAGAACTTACATGTTATTCAGCACTTTAAAGCGTACTTGGCGTGTGGTGATTGCACCCTCTGCATCCAGATAGGAATGTAACAAAGTTATAAAAATGTTAGATCTTTTTAAAAAGGCATTATGTTCTTTAACTTTGGGTTAGGGCATCAGAGCTCCAGCTTTCATTTTTGATAGCGTGAGGAAGGGTTATAACCCTTGTATGGTTTATTTTTGCCATCTATGTCACATTGGGGAGATTTTCCTTCATTTCATGTCCCATAGCCAAAACAGGAAGTGAGGGAAAATACCTCTAAACTGAGGGAATCCTTTGTTTTCACCAGGGTAATCAGAACTAGTGTCCCCATTAGAAGATAACAATTCCTGTTCTGGGGACAACCCAAAATTTGGTACAGTATCCGCTATCCGATGCTCGGCTGCTGGGGTGACTTGGTTCACATGCTGACAGAGAGGGCTCTGCAAACCCACTGTGGCACACGTGCCATAGGTTCGCAACCACTGTTATAGACCAACAGAGAGTGGCACATAATTGTGTAGTGGAAGGAAAATGATAAACGGTTTTCAATATTTTTTACAAATAAATATCTGAAAAGTGTGGCGTGCATTTATATTCAGCCCCCTTTATTCTAATACCCCTAATTAAAATCTAGTGGAACCAATTAGCGTCAGAAGTCACCTAATTAATAAACAGAGTCCACCTGTGTGTAATTTAATTCAGTATAAATACAGCTGTTCTGTGAAGCCCTCAGAGGTTTGTTAGAGAATATTAGTGAACAAACAGCAACATGAAGGCCAAGGAACGCACCAGACAGGTTAGGGATAAAGTTGTGGATAAGTTTAAAGCAGGGTCAGGTTATAAAAAATATCCCAAGCTTTGAACATCTCACAGAGCAATGTTTAATCCATCATCTGAAAATGGAAAGAGTATGGCACAACTGCAAACCTACCAAGACATGGCTGTCATACCTAACTAACTGACAGCCAAGAGGCGCATGGTAACTCTGGAAGAGCTGCAGAGATCCACAGCTGAGGTGAGGGAATCTGTCCACAGGACAACTATTCATCGTGCACACCACAAATCTGGCCTTTATGGAAGAGCGGAAAGAAGAAAGCCATTGTTGAAAGAAAGCCATAAGAAGCCCTGTTTGCAGTTTGCAAGAAGCCATATTGGGGACACAGCAAACAGGTGGAAGAAGATGCTCTGGTCAGATGAGACCAAATTTAACTTTTTGGCCTAAAATCAAAACACTATGTGTGGCGGAAAACTAACACTGCACATCACCCTGAACACATCCTCCCCACCGTGGCAAATGGTGGTGGCAGCATCATGTTGTGGGGATGCTTTTCTTCAGCAGGGACAGGGAAGCTGGTCAGAGTTGATGGGAAGATGGATGGAGCCAAATACACGGCAATCTTAGAAGAAAACCTGTTAAAGTCTGCAAAAGACTTGAGACTGGGGTGGAGGTCCACCTTCCAGCAGGACAATGACCCTAAAAATACAGCCAGAGCTACAATGGAATGGTTTAGATAAAAGCATATTCATGTTGTTAGAATGGGCCAGTCACAGTCCAGACCCAAACCCAATTGAGAATCTGTGGCAAGACTTCAAAAATGCTGTTCCCAGATGCTCTCCATCCAATCTGACAGAGCTTGAGCTATTGTGCAAAGAAGAATGGGCAGAAATGTCCCTCTCTAGATGTGCAAAGGTGGTAGAGACATCCCCAAAAATACTTGCAGATGTAATTGCAGTCAAAGGTGGTTCTAAAAAGTATTGACTTGGGGGGCTGAATACAAATGCACGCCACACTTTTCAGATATTTATTTGTAAAAAATTTTGAAAACCATTTATCATTTTCCTTTCACTTCACAATGATGTGCCACTTTGTGTTGGTCTATCACATAAAATCCTTATAAAATATATGTACATGTGGGGATCTCCAATCCTCTGACCACTACGCGGGCTGTATGGGCACTGACAGCTCATCACTCATGGAGGCAAGTACAGCAGGGACTGGGGAGATGGGGGTGGGGAAGATGTAGGGTGCTAGTTCTGAAAAGATAAACTAATCTTTTAAATGATCAGTATATTTTCATGCTGTAAGTATAAGCCTACACAAAGACAGTGGGAACACACAACATCCATGCTAATGGTGTTCCTGCTGATATTTATGCAATATAGAGTGAGTCAATAGGTCATTGTTTAAAATGTTTGAATTTTAAAGGGCATTCAAGAGCAATATGTATAAAACATTTCACTTTTTTTAGGGGTCATTATGAGCAATGGAGAGAGATGGAAAATACTGCGACGCTTTTCCCTGACAACACTGAGAAATTTTGGGATGGGGAAGCGGACTGTGGAGGAAAGAATCCAGGAGGAAGCTCAGTGTCTCCGGGACAGATTTATGAAGATCAAAGGCAGGTGGAGATCATGCTGAAATTGCACAATGGTGACTCCAAATCCACTTTTACATGACATTGCTCAACCTATTGATCTAAACTATTTATTTTCTAACACAATCTTCAAAGATCCCTATTACTAAGCTGGTGTAACAGTATCATCTAATATGCTAATGACTACTTGGGTTATATCTCCTGGTATGAGATGTGTTATAAAAAATAGTCTAAACATTTAAGGGGCTGAAATATTGGCATCCTTGTAATTATTGGGCTTCTAATGATTGACAGCTGCCTCTGAAATTTCAGCAGTACACAGTAGGAACTAGTTTACAATGAATATACCTGTTAGGAATGGACTGGCCAGCAATGGTGGGACTCACCTGCCTTTTGATCTGCAGTACCAGGGCTGGCCAGCGGGTGCTCCCAGCAATCAGAGACTCAACCTTTCAGCCAGCTAACACCTGGAACTGATGATGCTGGGGCATTTAAGGGATGGCCAGACCCACAGACTCTGCCTTGGTGTTGTGTTTGTCCTGGGCCCTGTATCTGTCCTGCATCCTGTTTCTGTCCCTCTGCCTGACCCTCTGTACTACGCTGCTTGTTACCTGTTTTGATCTCTGGCTTGTGACCCTGACCATCCCTCTGCCTGACCCTCTGTACTACGCTGCTTGCTACCTGCTGAACCTGGCCTGTGACCCCGACCATTCTCTGCTTGCTCCCCCTGTACCTACCTGCCCAATTGATATTGACCCGGCCTGCCTGACGACGCTTGCTTGTATGTACTGTTATCTGTGGGTGGTTTGGTTTGGTTTGTTTGCACTGTATTATGTTTAGTATTGCACTGCGTTTATGTTTGTATGGTTAGTGTTAATAAATTGTATTGTTTATCACATATCTGAAGTCTGCGTTTCCCTGCATCAGTCACACACCTCTGGTCATACCTGGGAGCCCTGACATTACACCAAGGCCAATCCTGACCAGAAGTGGCTGCACAGGGAAGCCATCTTGGCTTGTTGATGGGAAGGATGGATCTTGATGAGGTTGAATATTTATATCTGCTAGTGTTTGATGACAGGGAGTATGCTTATCAGACTCTGAAGGAGTATACCTGGGATGAACTGCTAGAATGTATACGGCTCGCTCATGTTCTAGTAGATCAGGGCACAGAGTTCTCTGAGGTGCAGCCTTTGATTGAGGTTTGTGCTGAGTTGGTTTCATCTGGTTCCCCCGAATGCAGGGATGAATTTTTGCCACCATTTAGTGCAGACCAGGTAGAGTCCCTGGTGTGGTTATTAGAGGATGATGTGGGTTACTTTCTGGAGCGTTATTCCACATGTTCACCACAGACACTAAGAGATTGTATAAACGCAGTGCAGTCATTGACCAGACAGGCTTTGTGTAAGCCCAGCTTTGTTCAACCCATACTGCAGACATGGACAGATTTGTTGCACCCAGCCTCAGTCAGCTTACAAAGACCCAGTCCTGCTTCTAATCTATTTCCTCAAAACTCTATTCCTGCATTCCCAACAGCTCCTCCTGCCCTGCTATCTACCGCATGTCAGTACCCTGTTCCCACTCGCTGCACCTATCCTGCCTTTAACCCTGTAAAAGAGCCCTCTGTAGCAACCGCTCCCTCTCCTGTTCCATCCTCCAGTTCTTCTCTGTCTCCAGCTGCTCCATTCGTTTGCAGACCTGCGTTTACTTGCAGTGCTCCAGTAGTTAAAACCAGAAAAAAGCGAAAATTCTTTCCAACCAATACCATCCTGCCAGTATCCAAACCGGTGAGCCTGCCTTCCGTGGTTCAGCCTGAAGCCTCTACTCAGCCTGAAGCCTCTACTCAGCCTGAAGCCTCTACTCATCCTGAAGCCTCTACTCAGCCTGATGCCTCTACTCAGCCTGATGCCGGTACGCAGCCTGATGCCTATATGCAGCCTGATGCCTCTACTCGGCCTGAAGCCTCTACTCGGCCTGATGCCTCTACTCGGCCTGAAGCCTCTACCCAGCATGATGAACTGATCCAGCCTGACGATCCTATTAGGCCAGTTGACTCGATGCCCGCTGTTGATCCAGATGATCCGGTACCTGATCCGGTGCCCGCTGTCGAGCCAAATGACCTGATGCCTGGTGACCCAGTGCCCGCTGTCATACCTGGTGACCCGATGCCCGCTGTCGAGCCAGACAATCCGGTACCTGATGACCCGGTGCTCACTGTCGTGCCTGTTGACTCGGAGCCCACTGCCTTGCCAGATGACGCGGTGCCCGCTGTCAAGCCAAATGACCTGATGCCTGGTGACCCAGTGCCCGCGGTCCAGCCAGACGATCCAATGTCTGACCCAGTGCCCGCGGTCATACCAGTTGACTCGGAGCCCACTGCCTTGCCAGATGACGCGGTGCCCGCTGTCGAGCCAAATGACCTGATGCCTGGTGACCCGATGCCCGCTGTCCAGCCAGACGATCCAATGTCTGACCCAGTGCCAGCGGTCATCCCAGTTGACTCGGAGCCCACGGTTGTGCCTGGTGACTTGGTGCCCGCCGCCCCGCCTGGGGGCCTGAGACCTGTCGTTCCACCTGGGGGTCCGGCGCCCGCCACTCCGCCTGAGGGTCCGAGACCTGTCGCTCCGCCTGGGGGTCCGGCGCCCGCCGCTCCGCTTGAGGGCCCGAGACCTGTCACTCCTCCTGGGGGTCCGGCGCCCGCCGCTCCGCCTGAGGGCCCGAGACCTGTCGCTCCATCTGGGGGTCCGGCGCCCGCCGCTCCGCCTGAGGGCCCGAGACCTGTCGCTCCTCCTGGGGGTCCGGCGCCCGCCGCTCCGCCTGAGGGCCCGAGACCTGTCGCTCCTCCTGGGGGTCCGGCGCCCGCCGCTCCGCCTGAGGGCCCGAGACCTGTCGCTCCGCCTGGGGGTCCGGCGCCCGCCGCTCCGCCTGAGGGCCCGAGACCTATCGCTCCATCTGGGGGTCCGGCGCCCGCCGCTCCGCCTGAGGGCCCGAGACCTGTCGCCCCGCCTGGGGGCCCGATGCCTGTCGCCCCGCCTGGGGGCCCGATGCCTGTCGCCCCGCCTGGGGGCCCGATGCCTGTCGCCCCGCCTGGGGGCCCGATGCCTGTCGCCCCGCCTGGGGGCCCGATGCCTGTCGCCCCGCCTGGGGGCCCGACGCCTGCTGCTCCGCCCGGGGGTCCGGCGCCCGCCGCTCCGCCTGAGGGCCCGAGACCTGTCGCTCCTCCTGGGGGTCCGGCGCCCGCCGCTCCGCCTGAGGGCCCGAGACCTGTCGCTCCGCCTGGGGGTCCGGCGCCCGCCGCTCCGCCTGAGGGCCCGAGACCTGTCGCTCCATCTGGGGGTCCGGCGCCTGTCGCCCCGCCTGGGGGCACGATGCCTGTCGCCCCGCCTGGGGGCACGATGCCTGTCGCCCCGCCTGGGGGCACGATGCCTGTCGCCCCGCCTGGGGGCACGATGCCTGTCGCCCCGCCTGGGGGCACGATGCCTGTCGCCCCGCCTGGGGGCCCGATGCCTGTCGCCCCGCCTGGGGGCCCGATGCCTGTCGCCCCGCCTGGGGGCCCGATGCCTGTCGCCCCGCCCGGGGGCCCGACGCCTGCTGCTCCGCCCGGGGGCCCGGTGCCTGCTGCCCCGCCCGGGGGCCCGGTGCCTGCTGCCCCGCCCGGGGGCCCGGTGCCTGCTGCCCCGCCCGGGGGCCCGGTGCCTGCTGCCCCGCCCGGGGGCCCGGTGCCTGCTGCCCCGCCCGGGGGCCCGGTCGCCCCGCCCAGGGGCCCGGTGCCTGCTGCTCCGCCCGGGGGCCCGGTGCCTGCTGCTCCGCCCGGGGGCCCGGTGCCTGCTGCTCCGCCCGGGGGCCCGATGCATGTCGCCCCGCCCGGGGGCCCGGTGCCTGCTGCTCCGCCCGGGGGCCCGGTGCCTGCTGCTCCGCCCGGGGGCCCGGTGCCTGCTGCTCCGCCTGGTGGCCCGCTGCCTGCGGCTCCGCCTGGTAAACCGATGTGCCTCTGCCCGGAGTCCTGCCCGATGTGCCTCTGCCCGGAGTCCTGCCCGATGTGCCTCTGCCCGGAGTCCTGCCCGATGTGCCTCTGCCCGGAGTCCTGCCCGATGTGCCTCTGCCCGGAGTCCTGCCCGATGTGCCTCTGCCCGGAGTCCTGCCCGATGTGCCTCTGCCCGGAGTCCTGCCCGATGTGCCTCTGCCCGGTGTGCCTCTGCCCGGTGTGCCTCTGCCCGGAGTCCTGCCCGATGTGCCTCTGCCCGGAGTCCTGCCCGATGTGCCTCTGCCCGGAGTCCTGCCCGATGTGCCTCTGCCCGATGTGCCTCTGCCCGGTGTGCCTCTGCCCGGTGTGCCTCTGCTCGGAGTCCTGCCTGATGTGCCTCTGCCCGATGTGCCTCTGCCCGGAGTCCTGCCTGATGTGCCTCTGCCCGGTGTGCCTCTGCTCGATGTGCCGCTGCCCGGAGTCCAGCCCGGTGTGCCGCTGCCCGGAGTCCAGCCCGGTGTGCCGCTGCCCGGAGTCCAGCCCGGTGTGCCGCTGCCCGGAGTCCAGCCCGGTGTGCCGCTGCCCGGAGTCCTGCCCGGTGTGCCAGTCTTTGATATCCCGCCAGTTACCAGACCCGGGCGGTGGAACATTTTGCCCAGCTAGGACTGTTTGGAGCGTCCTGAGGCCGCTCCTTGGGGGGGGGGGGGTACTGTTAGGAATGGACTGGCCAGCAATGGTGGGACTCACCTGCCTTGTGATCTGCAGTACCAGGGCTGGCCAGCGGGTGCTCCCAGCAATCAGAGACTCAACCTTTCAGCCAGCTAACACCTGGAACTGATGATGCTGGGGTATTTAAGGGATGGCCAGACCCACAGACTCTGCCTTGGTGTTGTGTTTGTCCTGGGCCCTGTATCTGTCCTGCATCCTGTTTCTGTCCCTCTGCCTGACCCTCTGTACTACGCTGCTTGTTACCTGTTTTGATCTCTGGCTTGTGACCCTGACCATCCCTCTGCCTGACCCTCTGTACTACGCTGCTTGCTACCTGCTGAACCTGGCCTGTGACCCCGAGCATTCTCTGCTTGCTCCCCCTGTACCTACCTGCCCAATTGATATTGACCCGGCCTGCCTGACGACGCTTGCTTGTATGTACTGTTATCTGTGGGTGGTTTGGTTTGGTTTGTTTGCACTGTATTATGTTTAGTATTGCACTGCGTTTATGTTTGTATGGTTAGTGTTAATAAATTGTATTGTTTATCACATATCTGAAGTCTGCGTTTCCCTGCATCAGTCACACACCTCTGGTCATACCTGGGAGCCCTGACAATACCTCAGGGCATAAGCCCCTTATGTGATATGAGGAGTTCAGGCTGTGTGGTCTTTTGGAATAAGTACTCACAGTTATCTAGTTGGAATAGAATTTAACAGAGGCAATTAGTAATTCAGCTATTTCTGAAAAACATCGGCAAACATCATGGTAAGCCATATTAGTTAACAATGTATATTTCTAAATAATTTCAAAGAACTATTTCTTCTGTACTTGAAAGCTGAACTTTAGCCATTATTTCAGTATTGCACAGTTGTATGGGCTCCTCTTCTGTACTGAAATTTTCTGCTCTGATTTCACTGTGCACTGTTAAGCTGCATCAAGTCATGTAGAGCAGACCTCATTTACTGGCTGGAGGATAACTTATCCTTTTCCTCCATAGTCTTACCTGCCTGCCCCTTTATTTCACTGGATTTCAATTCTTTAAATAATGGCATTCAGATTTAAATGGCTGGGTGCAATGATTTCAGTAATGCTTAAAGTGAAACATTAAAAATGTAAAGCTCAATTAAATAACGTGTATGGGGGCTCTCCTGACCCTGCCTAATAAGTGCCACATCTTTGCGATGTATATAACAATATTGAGGTGTGCTTAACCACTAGCAGACCTCCAGCTGTACATTTACTCCTCCCCCCGGCACTGCAACATACCTGTATGTTGTGGTGCACATGTGCACTGGCGCTTGGTACCCATTTGCTGTGAGCGGCTGGGTATTATGTTATCGCTATGATTATTCATGGTGATCACATGATTACATGTAAGCAAAAGAGTCATGAATGGGCTTCCATTCATGGCTGTTTAGTATTGTGATGCTGTGATTGGCCCACAGCTATCACATGGTACCTGGGCCAATCACAGCACCTGTACCATGTGATTAGCTGTAGCCAGTCACGGATCATATTAGTAAGCAAGCTGTCATGAATGAAAGCCATTAATGACAGCTAAAACTATAGTGATCAATAGTGTAAAAAAAAAAATCTCTGATCACCCCCCAATGTGATCACCAATCAGTATATCCAAATTACCATCACACCAGTCATATGATGATGCTGTACTGCACTGGTGACAATATGTAAGAAATTGTGAAAAAACAAAAAAGCTAATTATATTTAGTTTTTGTATTTTCCAAAAAATTGTGACAAAATGTTACAACTTCAAAAAACTCACCAAGCCTCTTACAAACCTTGGACTGCCTACTTTCCAAAAAGGGGTCATCGGTACATCAGAACTGATCAATTTTCAAATATACATACCATAGTTTTTAGACTTTATAACTTTCACACAGACTAAATAATAAACACTGATTTGGTTATTTTTACAAAAGAAATGTAGCAGACTACATTTTGGCCTACATTTATGAAGAAAGATTATTTGTTTGCAAAATTTTCTAACAGAAACTAAGAACAATTTTTTTTTTCACAATTTGTGGTGTTTTTTGCATTTATATAGCAAAAAATAAATGACCCAGTAGTCATTCAATACCACCAAAGAAAGCTCTATTTGTGTGAAAAAAATTATATAAAATTAATTTGGGTACCATGCTGCATGACTGAGCAATTGCCAGTTAAAGTAGCACAGTGCTGCATAGCTAAAAATGCCCTGGTCATGAAGGGGGTAAATCCTTCTGGAGGTCAAGTGGTAAATTGCCAGCAAAACGACAGCTCCTGGATGTTTCAAGTGAAGCTTTTTTTTTTTTAAATACCAAACATGTCTTTACTAACCTGGTCTGTGAAATGGTTTTGCACAGAGCAGCCCAGACCCACTTCTTTTCAGGTCCCTGTCGGTGCTCCTGGCTCCTCCCTCTCAAGCAGTGCCTCCAGGGAAAGCTGTTCGCCCTGGGGGGCACCGCTGCATGCTCATCCCGAGCTACTGCTCTATGCGTTCATATGCGTCTGCTCTCTACACATTGGCTCACTGGCTGGGATTAACAGCAGCGGGAGCCAATGGGCTTCTGCTGCTGTCTCAGCCAATGAGAAGGAAGAGTCTCCAGACAGCACAGGCTGTCAAGAACTTTTCTGGATCGGAGGGGGCTTAAGTAAGGATTGGGGGGAGCCGGGGGGCGCTACAACCAGAAAGTTTTTTGTTTTTAACAGTTGCATTTATTGAAATCATACAAAAGTATAACAAATCAAGGTACATAGAATGTTTTTTTACCTTCATGTGTAGAAAAAACCTTTAGCCTGTACAACTACTTTCATTATGTTAGTAAAAAAAGCGGCCCACACACACACAAAAAAAAATACAGCATGGGATTCCCCCCAGTTAATATCAGATACTTCAAGTCTGGTATGAATTTTATGAGGGGAACCCATGCACAAATCAAGAAAAAAAGATGCATCTTGTCCCCCTGAAAATTGGACCTTGCCCAAGCATACAGCCTGGAAGGCCAGGAAACAGGAAGGCGGGCGTCCACTAGCCTCTTGAACCATACCAGACCACATGCCCTCAACATGGGGGCCCCCTGGCAAAACACCTTGCCCCCCTATTGATGAGGACAAGGGCCTCTTCCCCACAACCCTGGCTTAGTGTTTGTGGGGTTCTGCTGGTGAGGGGCTTGTCAGAATCTGGAAGTCTCTTTAACGATATGGTGGCTCCCAGATACTGCCCCCCCCCATGCAAATGAGTGAGGTGTACATATTGCCCTTACTCATTCATAAAATAAATATAAAAAACAAAAAAGGATCACCATGTACATCCACCATCAATCACAGCATCTAGTGATGTAGATTCTTATCAATCATGATGCCCAACCCTAGTTGACCCACCGCAGAAAGAAGCACCACCTGCCAACGCATGTCTTGTCTTTTCGATTCACTTCTGCTGACAAGTCTGGCAGATAACAGCTCATATGTAAACAGAGGCAGGGCCTCTCAGGTGACATAACTGGCTAAAAATAGAGATGGCTATATGTGGTTAATGATGACTGGGCAAATGTTCAGGTGTTTATGAAAATACCAAAACAGCCAAGGTTTGGGCTGAACTTGTGTTCGGACTGAACCATCAGTTCATTCTTTATGCCAGACTAATCT
Source organism: Staurois parvus (assembly GCF_062004578.1). NCBI lineage: Eukaryota > Metazoa > Chordata > Amphibia > Anura > Ranidae > Staurois > Staurois parvus. The sequence continues at coordinate 2,576,102 of NW_028318542.1, read as the reverse complement.
GTAATCATTTAGTATTTACCCAAGGTCCGTGCACATTTGAAATGGCTTACCAAATTCTAGATCCTGATGTTTTGGACAAAAATGCTGATTGGTTCTGCTTGTGTAATAACAGATAAACCAATAAACCCAATTCATCTGCTAAGATTGGCTGTCTCCAATGTCATCTGCTCCATTGTATTTGGAGAGAGATTTGACTACGAAGACAAGAAGTTTATGTCTCTTCTGGAACTTATTCAAGAAATTGTAACCCTGTTGAACTCTGGATTGGGCCAGGTAAATATATATAGTGTATTATAGTGTGTGTATACACACTACACATATTTTATATAATGTTTATGAGAGAAAAGCCTTCTGCACCTTCTGAGACAATGGCCACAAGGACCAATGGAGAAGATTTCTTCAGGACAGTGAAGCAATAGAAAATCTGGAAAAGTGGAACTAAACCCACAACAGTAAAATTAGCCTGTATAAGCAGTAAAGCATGCTTGTTATACTTACTGTGGAACCTAAGGGTTTAATCCTCTGCATTGTGTAAAAAAGCTGTTTGATCCTGTATTCTCTGATTCCTTCTTCTACTGTCCCCAATCCATCTGCTGATAGCACAGAGCTCTAGGTGTCACTCTGCAAATGCTCAGTTTAGTGTGTATGGCTAGAGAGATTTTTTTTTTCTTTGGGAAGATGCATGTGACCAGCACAGGGCCAGCACTGTCCAGACAGAGGGTCAGAGGTCATGCAACCTCAGAGGACAACCAGGGGAGAATGAAAACTCCTCCTACAAGCTTTAACTGGTGCTCAGCTGGACACTAATAGAAGTCACAAGACTGCTCTAACTGCTGATAAGAAAAGGCATTTAGCAGTTTATATTTACTAAAATAATTGCACTTCCATGTTGTGTGTACTATGGGAGACAAGATATAGTGAATGCAGGGTTGTGGGTTTAGTAACACTTTAATGACTGGGGAAAAAGTGAAAGAAATAAGCCTGTTATAGGACTTTGATAGGTCATGTGAAAGGCCTCTCCTCCTATCCTGAGTGTTCTCTATAGCATTATGCAGAGAACATACTGTATGATGCTGTAAGCTTAACACTTTGCTCCACATTTTACAAATTAAACTGAAAATGTATACACTGAGTGGAGTAGTCACTGTGATGTCCTGTGGAAAGTAGTATCCACTCCCTGTTTTAAATGGGACCCAATATGGCTTTTTTAAACTTCAGTCACACCTACAAAAAAAATTAAGGTACAAGACTAGTTAGAGAAGTTTTTCAAAGGATGGCATTACGATAGCAATTGACAGACCGAATATTGAAAACTTAAAGTTCAGTTTGTTAAAAATGTAAGGGAGATGTATTGCTCAATATTTAACACCTCAATTAAAATGTATTTCAGCTCCTTAATCTGTTCCCAGCCTTAATGAGCCGTATCCCTGGCCCCCACCAAAAACTTTTTAAAAATTTTGAAAAGTTTAGTAAGTTTATGGAAGAAAGAGTGGAAGCTCACAAGGAGACATTGGATGAGAACTGCCCTCGAGACTTTATAGATTGCTTCATCATTAAAATGAAAGAGGTGAGTTTGATTTTAATTATTGGTCAAGAATCAGATTTTTTTCTAAAGCAAGGAATGCTTTAAAGCAGTGTTTCTCAATCTTATTTCAATCAAGGCACCCTTTAAAATTATGGACGGTCCCGAGGCACCCTTTAGAATTATGGGCGGTTTTAGGGGACCCTAATCTAAAATGGGTTGTCTCAAGACTATCCGTAATTTTAAAAGGGCACCCCCATTCTAAAATGTGAAAATTATTCTATTAGTTTTATATAATGCAGCAACATCCACACACATATGACACCCAACATTAGAGGTGATTTATTCTTCCATAGCAAATATACTTTTGCGCACTGGTACTGAGTGTTTCTCTTCTCCCTCAGTTTTTGTCCATCACTGAGCTAATGTGACCCCAGCACTGATGGAGAGGTCTCAGGGGAGGGTCAAACTAGGATGCTGTGCAGGCAGCTGACATCCTCCTTATCAACTGATGATTTCATTGCTTGTCAGGGTGCTGGCATCTAGAAGATTATAATGGTGCATAATGAAAACCTGTGGCTTTGTGTCTCTAAAAGGCAGGCTTGTTTCACCCGCTGGCTTGTATACAAGTTTTAGGCAGTTTTTAGACATTTTGCCAAGGCACCCCTGAATAAACCTCAGGGCACCCTGTTTGAGAAAGGCTGCTTTGAAGGTATAGTTCAGCTTTTACTGCGTGGCTGGTAAGAAGTACAAATGTGCCAATTGATACCATACTGTAATGTGTACATACAATGGCTCTGTTGCACATTATAGGGTAGTTTGCTGCTTTAAAGGTTACTCTTGGACAGTGTACTGATTGATTATTAATTTGTGAGAATTACAGTAAAAGGTTCATGATTATTCCATGAATATTCCATGCTTATTTCTGCTGGCAGCTATCCAAACTACTGGGGAGGGATGAGAATCTTGAGGGGATTCTTTCAACTCCTTAAACAATTTGCAAAACAAAAACACTATGAGCCAGGGTAGGAGTCTGATTTAGGAATTAGTGGTGATTTACTAGAATTGTGGTAGTCTCATGTCCCATTTGTTTGCTAAAATAACTCTGAAAATATTTTTCAGGAAAAGAATAACCCAAAAACAGAATTCCATAAGGATAATTTACTAGGAACAGTAGCTGACCTGTTCTTTGCTGGAACTGAGACTACAAGTATGACACTGCGATATGCCTTCTTGATACTACTCAAATACCCTGAGATACAAGGTAATGCCATCTATTCCTACCAGCACAATAAGGTCCATTGCCCTGTCTAGATTAAAAAAATTTAATTTGAGGTGCATAAAAGGAGCATTACCAGCCAGCTGAGTGTTGACAGACTTTTGCTTGCTTCAAATGGGTTTTGCTTTCCTATACAAGTCTATGGGAACTCAAAACCCACCTAAAGCATGTCAGAAAGAAGTCAACTGCAGGACATTTGCACCTGTCAATGAATTCTAAAGTAATTGACACAAGCCTGGTACAGATCCTAATTCAGTTTTTCATTCACACATTGCTGAACTGCATCATCCCACATCACTCCATGTAATCTGGTAATGTTGAAAGATGCTAGTGAAAAAAAATGTATAATGAGCGCAAAGAAATAAATAAACAAGCAGCTAGCACAAAGTGGCAACCCGTCTTATCCCAATGAATTAAAAACACATAAACAGAGGTTCAGCACTAATATATGAACAGAAACAAATATGTGAACTAATATTCAATATCATAAATCATAAAGTCCAAAAGAAAAGTTGCAGTGTTCGACAATAATGTGTGAATCAATGGTGACCAGCGATGTGAAGTGACATCTGTGACAATCCTCCACCACTATGCACTCACTAGAAGCACAAAATAAACAGGCTCTGTATGGAAATCCCTCCACGAGGTGTATCTTTTCCACTGCAGGAAATAGAAAAATACCCAAATGACATCCACTGCGAAATGGGCTCCATATGGGCATTCCTGGAAATGAACCTTCCCTGCACCGGTCAGCGATCGATCCAAATGTGGCACATCCTGAAAGGAGCTCACATAACAGAGCTCAAAGACAACGGCATATAGTGTAGTATTTTATTTAAAATGATAAAACAGCCAGGTGGAGCATAAAAGCAACAAAACAAACAGTCACAAAGATGGCCACCGGACCATTGCATGGACTGGGCGGCATGATGTCAGCACATAGGCTCCTCTCTGACGCATTTTGTGCACACGCACATTCTCAAAAGGACCCGCCTTATACTGACGCCATCACAGTGCATGCCTTAAATAGCCCTCAGGAGAGCAAACAAGCGGGAGCCATTTTCTTGAAGACCAAGCATCGTATCCTTGTTCAGAATGAGAAAAATGACCATTATGAATATGATCATGACAAAAAATATATATTACTATTACTACATTTGGATTATCAAGCTTCAATTAGATAACCCATGGCTAAAGTTCCTAAAACGGATGTAGAGCTAATTAAATGTGCCATAATGACCAGAGTTTACCGGACACTATATATACCTATATGGAACACAATCAAAAACCAGTATGAAGGCACAATGAGAAAAGGCCTCCCTGGCTAGATAGAAAAACATGTATGTCAACTATTTATCAATAAAACAGTTGACACCTATCTCCTAGAAGGACGCTCCAGTTTTTGCCCCTATAGAACTGTGTGTGTATCAGCAGCTTAGGATTACTTAAATCAGCCTTTCTCAACCTTTCCAGTACAGAAGACCCCTTGAAATAACTTAACTTACATAATTGTGATAGTGGGAAGAATGCTCCTTACACTTGAAGTCATTGGGAAGAATTACTCCCTTACTGATACCTACAAAGTTCAATGGTGTCATAGAGAACTTATCTTAAAGGTAGCAATTGCCCATTGCTCAAGGAACCCCTTGCAACCTCTGGAGGAACCGTGGTTGAGTAACCCTGACTTAGATTATAGATTAGGGTAAACTGAGGGAACGTTATGGATTTAATACAGTTGTTCTATTTACTGAATAGCATATAGCAATGAATGATTTTACTTTTTACATAGAACTGCTCTTTTATTAGAAAGTCATTCTTTATTTTTCAACAAATGCATGCAGTAATTATTTTTTCTCAGAAAACACTACCTAGCACGTGAAGACACTTTACAATTTAAAAACACTTTGCTGTGTGATGTCACCCTTAGGTGATCATTCCTATAAGTAAGCTTGTAGGCAGGTGTAATCTGCTTCCTCCACTGTAGGTGGTGCTTGAGTGGCACTACAGCTTGGAGAGAAACTCAGGGGAAATTCAGTTTCTCTATGGTTTTCTGGTACCTGGAGGTAGCGTTCTGGTTGGCTATGCTACATCCAGGTAACCCTTGGTGGCCAGCAAAGTCTTTTTAAATCCCTGCTCCCCAGGTTTTGGTGCACACTCATGTGAGGATAGTGTAGAGACAGGTTAGCCTTCTATCAGGGACAGTATTAGCTGCAGAGAGACTCTAGATGAGAAGGGAAAGCTTAGTGCTTCCCATTTGGGTATGAGACAGCCAAGACGCATTCTACCTCTCCAGACAGAGTTTCAGTTTGACTGATACCTGGTACACTGCATGCTGTTGGAATTTATGAGATCATGAGGTCCTCTCTCACTGGGTTTGTTGTGAACTGTTTTGTCTTTACTACAATAGTTCTATTGATTGCACTTGGACTGTGTGCTATTCCATTGCACCATGCTGCACCCACCCACAGGCTTTGCTGCATTTTTTCAGCGTGTGACCAAACAAAATTATTCCCAATGTAAAAATATCAGTAATCTTGCATAAATTAATAATTATAGAACTGACAACATGTAATATTTAATGTAATGTTTTTTTATGCTCTTCTCTTTCAATGTGCTCCAGAGCAAATCCAAAAAGAGATTGAAAATGTAATAGGAAGTGATCGCTGTCCATCAGTGGAGGACAGAAGTAAGATGCCATATACAGATGCAGTAATTCATGAAGTCCAGAGATTTGCTGATATTGTACCAGTAGGACTACTCCATGCAGCCAGCAAGGATACCACCTTCAGAGGATATCAGATTCCTAAGGTGCTCTTCTCAGAGTTTCAGGGTGGTCTGAGATGTCTCTGTGTTATCTATCTATCTATCTATCTATCTATCTATCTATCTATCTATCTATCTAATACAGTATATGATTTGATCAGGCTTACATCTGGAAGGTATTTCCTTTCAAAATGACAGGTCAGACAGCATAATATGTTCCTATTCTCACATGAGTCATTCTAGTTCCCGAATAACAATAGTGCATCCTGTACTGTGATCCTTCCTTTCTTCCATTACTAAGTGAAGGATCAATTTTGCTTACAGCAAGACTTTTCAGAAAGTTGAAAAGCCTCCCCATGCAAAAGTAAGTGCCTTTTATACACCAGAGGCACTTGTTATCACCTCCTCACTGTTAAGGAAGGCACAAATAATTGCGAGCATTTTTATGAATTTGCCATCTTTACTTGAATGGACAGTACTCAATTGTTTCTGTCTCAAGTGCACTAATACGGCTACAATCACCTCAAGCACCATCTTTACTTGTAAATATTGAGCTACCTATATCTACCCTAAGGCTGCCCATGTTCATTAGGGGAATTTGGGTGGACAAGCAGGGTTCAACTGCCCTCAGGGGCAAGAGATCTCAACAAGTGATACATAGGCACCGTATACCTGTAAAGTCAGCTCCTGCAACCAAACAGGTTTTTTTCAAGAGATTGGGGACATGGAGGAAATAATCTGCTTATGATGCATATCTTGTATTTGAGAAGTTAAAGTGGTTCTAAAGGCTTGGTTTTGTTTTCTTTAAAATAATAAACCTGTGATACTTGTTTGCTCTGTGCAGTGGTTTTTCACAGAGCAGCCTCGATCCTCCTCTTCTCAGGTCCTGTAAGTCACTTCTAGTCCCTCCACCTTGCTGAGTGCCCACATAGCAAGCTGCTCGCTCTAGGGGCACTCATGCGTGCTCGCTCTCGAGCCACCTGTGTGTGTCTATTGGACACACAGAACATGACTCAGTCCCACCCCCCCGCTGATCCTTCTCACTGGCTGTGATTGAGACCTGCGGGGGCCAATGGCTCCCATTGCTGTGCTTAGACAATGTAGAAAGAGAGACCCGGGAGACCTGCTGCTCTTGTGCACATCACTAGATCTGTATCGGGCTCAGGTAAGTATTAGGGGAGAACTGCACACTGAAGATTGTTTACCTTCATACATAGAATGCATGAAGGTAAAAAAACCTTCAGCTTTTACAACCACTTTAATGGAGTAGCCAATACCTTAGGGGAAAGTGAGATTTAGCAGCTGATTTGGATCAGGAGTGAGTGGTGGTTTATTGATTTTAATGCAATTGTAATACAGCTTTTTGATAATATATAAAAGATGATGTTACGCTGAGTAAACAGATACCAAACATGTAATGCTTTAACCTCTTGCCATCCTGAGGATTTACCCCCCTTCCTGACCAGGCCTTTTTTTGCTATTTGGCGCTGCACTATTTCAACTGGTAATTGCGCGGTCGTGCAATGCTGTACCAAAACAAAATTTATAACCTTTTTTTCACACAAATAGAGCTTTCTTTCAGTGGTATTTGATCACCTGTGCGCTTTTTATTTTTTGCGCTATAAACAAAAAAAGACCAAAAGTTTAAAAAGACAATATTTTTTACTTTTGGTTATAAAAAATATATAGTAAAGTCAAAGTTAGTCATAAATGTAGGCCAAAATGTATTCTGCTACATGTTTTTGGTAAAAAAAAATCCCAATAAGTGTATATTGATTGCTTTGTGTGAAAGTTATAACTTCTACAAACTATGGTATAGACACTGCAATTTACTCCATTTTTTGCTATACAGCGCTGCGCTAGTTTAACTGACAATTGCGCGGTCGTGCAATGCTGTACATAAATTAAATTTATGTCCTTTTTTCACGCAAATAGAGCTTTCTTTTGGTGGTATTTGATCACCTGTGCACTTTTTATTTTTTTATTCTGCGAACACTGCGGTTTTGTGTGCAATTTATCAAGTGACAGTGACCTACTGACACTGCACTTGCTGGGGGAGAAGGGGGGGTAAGCGTAGGGGCTAAACGCAGGTGCTGGCAGGTGCCGGGGATGATCCCACTAACACTGCATTTTTGGGGACTCTATACTAATGTGAACGCTGGTATAGTGCTGAGCTAATCAAAGATATTGATCTGTTCAGACACAATACTATCAATGGAGGTTTATTGTGTATGTGAGCATGTTCCTGGCAAACAAGGGGTTAAATGTGATTACTGGTGTACTAACGGGCAATCTGATGCTATCTGGGAGGGGTGCTAACTGAGGCTAACTGACGCTAAGCTAATGCTATCTGAAGTCTCAAGTGACACTAATACAGTGATCAGCAAAAAAATCTGTACACTGTACTAATGACACTGGTGACAGGGCAGTGAAGAGGTTAACTGGGGGGGGCGCTCAAGGGGTTAAATGTGTCCTAGAGTGTTCTAACTGTAATTGTGTAGTGCTTTTACTCAGTTTATGTTGATTCTTCTGTCTCTAGGACGGAATGTGCCCGGAGAGAGAAGATTTCATCACTTACTGTCCTGTGTAACTGTCAACACAGGACAGGATAGAACAGGGATCGATCATCCAACTTGGGCCAAACATCACTGGCCTAAATTGGATGATTGATCCCTCGGGGAAGTACGAATCTCGTGTATATATATATATACGTGATTTTGCGCACAGGGGCCGCCCTGCAGTAGTAAATGTACTGTGGGTGGTCCTTATGCAGTTAAAAGTGTGCACACCATGTAACAGCAAATTACATAAATTTTACTATCCATAGGAGATGCTAAAAAAAGCCTTTCCAGGTTGACACTTAGATTTACATAGGATGTCTGGTGCTAGAATTACTGCCCATGATCTAACCTTCACAGTGGGACCTCAAATGTGTGGGATGATTGCTGTTTGCGTGCTTGCGGGACTAATGTGTGCACTCACCTTTGCGGGGGGGGGAGGTAGGGGTGCTTTAATTTTTTTTTTTTTTTATGGATCGCTTTTATTGCTTTCACAAGGAATGCAAACATCCCTTGTGACAGCAATAGGCAGTGACAATCAATCTTTATGTAGAGATCTGTGATCTATAAGAAATACCCAAGATCCCTCCTCTGCCCATAAGAGCATTTGATCACACTGAAATCGGTGTGATCAAATGCTTTCAATTTTTAAAAATGGCGCCGTTTACATCCAGGGAAACCAGAAGTGATGTATGCTCGCTTCCAGTTTTCTATATCAGAGGTGGACAGGGCAGTTCCGGTCTTTGTCCACCTCCAATATTAGCTGGTGGAAGTGCCTGCTGGTTGATCAGGTGTCCCAGTGGGGGACAGCTACAGACTTCATCCCGATATAACCACTTGAAATATAGTGACGTATCAATGTGTTACTAGTCTGCAAGTGGATATAAATGTATGGAGTGTGCATGAAGAGCTGACCAGGCATAGTCAGAGCCTCAGTTCACTGCCCTTGCTAAACTGTACCATGAGCTGCAGTCTGCATTCCTTCTAGGCCTTATAATAATTCCTTCTTTCTAATAATTTAGTACTTTTTGCAATTCTTTAATACTATCTTCTTTTTGCCTGCATCTATTTCCAGCTAACCAATTGAATTCTTTTAATTTTAGGGAACTTTAGTGTTTCCAATCCTAACTTCAGTCTTGAAGGACCCCAAGCAGTTCAAAAACCCTCACAAATTTGACCCTGGACATTTCCTAAATGAAAATGGCACCTTTAAGAAGAGTGATGCCTTTATGCCATTTTCAGCAGGTACCATCTTGTTTAAAAATAAACACAATTATAATTATAATATAATTTATCTTTTGATATACAGTGGGATCCTAATTTAAACCAGGGTTGTGTTCTGGAACATAGGCTCTATTCACACATCAGAAGAAGGACCTTTATTTTGTGACAGTTGTGCCTTCTTTCTTCTTTCCCAGGAAAACGTATGTGTATGGGCGAGGGTCTGGCTCGCATGGAACTCTTCCTCTTTTTTACAACCATTCTGCAAAGATTTACTCTGAAACCCACCGTGGACAGGAAGGACATAGAAATTACACCACAGCCCAAAAGCAATGCTTCCTTACCTCGTGAATATGAGATGTTGGCTGTGCCCCGCTGAAAGACCTATACGCAGGTGTTATTGGATATCTTGTTCATGTTTTAGGCTTCATGCACACTGGACATTTTTGCAGCTGCTTCTGGGGGAGGGGGGAGGGTCAGGCACAGGGGTGGACTGACAACTCATGGGGCCCCCGGGCAATAGGGGATCATGGGGCCCCTGTGTCCTTTCCCAAACTCAACAAAGCCTATGAAAAAGGTACCAGGGGCATCTCATGGGGCCCCCTACTGACCCCGGGCCCTTGGGCAGTGCCCGAGTTTCCAAATGGTCAGTCCGCCCCTGGTCAGGCATTTTCTTTCCTCCTCTGAGGAAGGCCGCACGGCTCCCGAAAAGCATCAGTATCAACAACAGTAGGTTCCAGGTCAGGACCCCATCATCTGACGCTGTTGCATGCCTGATTGCACAGTTGTTTTGCGAGTACCCATTGGTCTTTTGTATATAATAAAACTTGTTTATCTCGGTAATGCATGAGTTGTGTGCACCCTCTTGTGTATTTTTTCAGAGCTTTGAGGATTTCCCGATCCGGGAAGGGCTGCACCGTCTAGAGAGTCTTTTACCATGAACTTGTATCCAGCAGCCTGATTTGAGCGCTGATGTGATTTGCAAATTTTTTTTTCCTGCCTTTAGAGGCAGAAATAAAATGTCTTAACACGTTACACGCTTTTACAAGCGTCAGGAGTTTTTTCTTCCAAAACTCTGTTGCCAGGAAAAAAGGCTTTTAGGGGAGTTTGCAAAATGTCCTGTGTGAATGAGGCGTTTAATACCCGGCCATACTGGTGGGATTTCAGGTGCGATTTGTGAATTGAAATCACACCTGAAATCGCATTTAATGTGCATGTCAGTGTCTTAGCATGTACAATTTCTAAAGTAGTTCTTACATGACCTTTTCTGCAGTTTTGTTGCAATTTCACATACATAGAATATAATGGAAATCTCACTGCAAGAAATTGTTGAAGATATTCACAAATAGCAATAAAATCTTCAGAAATCGCCTCTGAAGTCTTGCTGAAATTGCACACAAATCACACCATTTTAAATCTCTGTGACCAAGAGCGCTTGTCACTTTTGTAATTCGTAAATATTAATGTCATATCTTGTGGACATTCATTGTTCTCTCTATAAAGTTCTATAAACAAAAAGCCCTGAAGGATAGCACCTGCTTTGACTGGAATTTGTCTTTTCACCCCATGATTGTGTGAGATTCCTCTCAAGACACTTCGTTGTAGGCTCTGCTAGGCCCAGGAGTGGTATGTGAATAATTCAGTGTTATATATAAAACACTTTAAAATATGAAATAAAGTACCCATTAAAACATACTGATTTTTTTTTTCTATTAGAAAAGTCATGGATGCAGTGAAATAATGTAGAATTCCCTAACTAGGGCATGCACACATGGCTTGGTGAGGATTGTATGCTAAGGTCGGGCGGCACAGTGGCTTAATGGTTAGCATGTCTGCCTTGCAGTAAATGGGTCATGGGTTCGATGCCTGACCATGGCACCTCCTGCATGGAGTTTGCATAATCTCCCTGTGCTTGTGTGGGTTTTCTCTGGGTACTCTGGTTTCCTCCCACACTCCAAAGATATGCTTGTAGGTGAATTGATTCCTGTCCAAATTGGCCCTAGTATGTGTATGAATGTGAGTTAGTGAACTTAGATTGTATGCCCCTTGAAGGTAAGGGACTGATGTGAATGTACAATATATATATATAAAGCGCTGCTTAAATTGACAGTGCTATATATAAGAACCTGAAATAAATAAGGTGGGGCAGTGCTTTTACAAGTGGTTGTAAAGGCTAAAGGTTTTCTACATTCATACATTCTATACATAAAGGTAAAAACCTTCTGTATGCAGCAACCCCCTGTGCACAAGAGCCTCGGCTCTAGGGGGACTCTAGCTCCTAATTGGCTGAGACAGCAGCTGGAGCCATTGGCTGCCAATCACAGCCAGTGAGCCAATGAGGAGAGGGGATATGCCGAGAAGCGGCTCTGTGTTAATAGACACACAGAGCAGTGGCTCGGGAGCACTGACACTCCTGGCAACAAAAGTGAGTACACCCCTAAGTGAAAATGTCCAAATTGGGCCCAATTAGCCATTTTCTCTCCCCGGTGTCATGTGACTCGTTAGTATAAATTTGGTGTTATCGCTCTCACTCTCTCATACTGGTCACTGGAAGTTCAACATGGCACCTCATGGCAAAGAACTCTCTGAGGATCTGAAAAAAGGAATTTTTGCTCTACATAAAGATGGCCTAGGCTATAAGAAGATTGCCAAGATCCTGAAACTGAGCTCCTTACTTCTGTGAAATACTGTAAATACAGCTGTGCATCGTAACTGATGTCAAGATGGCAGTGAATGTTATGCTGACACCTTCTTTGGTTTCTGGGTTGCCTCTGATTTACTCATGTAGCACTACCCCCGAAAGAGCCACTGGATTGTTTGGGTCCTTCTGCCCTGTAACAGTTTTCAATTAATGAACAGGACACTCCTTGTAAGGGAAGATGGGTTAGACACAAAATGTAAAAACAGTAATGCCACAGTATTCATGAGTATCATTGATTCAAAACTGAGATGGTAGGAGCAATTCATAATACACAATAATTTAGAACCATCTCAACAACTAACACAGACAATAATCAGAGAGCAATATTTATGACACCTAAATAGGGATGAGCTGAGAGTTTGGTCTAAATCTAAGTTTGAACAAAATCCCAACTTCAGGGATGTTCAGTGGAATTTCTCCATCAAATGTCCTATAATGCATTGTAAACAATTGTCATTGGTCAAAGTCTGGCACCTGAACTCTCAATGTTATGTCTGGGAGGCCCAAAGGGAATTACAGAAATGATTCCCCTGCAGCTATCAGAGTGTGATCGATATCTATAATTCATAGGCCAATATGATGGCCAGGTTACAGCATTTAGAGCCAGGGAACATGTGGATTTATTTTCTGGCAGTGGGTGTACTATACACCTAAAGAGCGTGGAGGTGGTGGTGGAGTGGCTGATCAAGTCTTCATCATCCTCCTGTCTCCTAGGTACAAAATAGCTTTAATTCATCAGGAGATGCTAAAGCACACTGTTCTGCCTCCTCGTTCACAACTACTACTGCCTTTGCCCCACGAAATGGCACGGAGGAGTATGCTTTGAACACAGGAGGAGTTATTTGAACACTTTGCTGCAAGAGAATGTGCAGCAATTAATTAATCTGTGGTTGAGGAGGAGAGCAATAGCATCATAGAGGGAGGTGGCAACAGGCAGGGGGAACCAATTGGCACAGATGTTTCTGCAGCTGCAGCCTACTGACGAATTGCCTCCAGTGATGAGGAGGGAGTTAATAATGAGGTCTCCAACCATGCTTGGGTGCCAAATATTGCAGAGGAGGAAAGTACAGGAAAGGAACAACATGAGCAAAGCAGGAGTTACACAGAGGCAGTGTGGAGGGATCAGTCATCCTATTTATGATTGGTAAAGCCCAGAACCCAGCTACGTGGGCCTTTTTCAACATGTGCTGTAGCCTGCACCATAGTACACATTTACAGTCTCTGTCTAAAGCATATTAGGTGTGGCAATACTCGGGGGGGGGGGGGGGGTAAGGGCTTGGACATGGGGGAGGAGGACACACAAAACAAGAGCTCTGCTTATTAGCCTGCACAGGGGTTCTTTCAGCCTTGTCTGGTCACCCTGCTATGCCCCTGTGCTGGAGGTCTTCTTAGCCTCAGAGAAATGCCAAACCTCACCGGGGTTCTATAGATTCTTTCTTCACAGATCACTAGAGGACGTATGGAGAGACATCCAAGATGGTGCCAGAGTGGGATACATCAGCCACAGCTCTGTCTTTACAGCTTGCAGATTCTCTTAATCCATCTGTCAGGAATGGATTCAGCACTGGTGGTGGGACTCTCCTGCCGTGTGGGCTGCAGTACCAGAGCTGACCAGCGGGTGCTCTCAGCACTGGTGGTGGGACTCTCCTGCCGTGTGGGCTGCAGTATCAGAGCTGACCGGCGGGTGCTCTCAGCACTGGTGGTGGGACTTTCCTGCCGTGTGGGCTGCAGTACCAGAGCTGACCAGCGGGTGCTCTTAGCAGCCAGAAGCTCACAATCAGCCAAACCTGGGGCTGATTACAGAAAGGTGTATATAAGGCATGACCAGGCCTGTGCTCTGGGCCTTGGTGTATGTTTCCCCATGAGCCCCTGTATCCTGTTCCTAGTTCCTGTGAGAAGATACCTTGTTGCCGACCCTGCCTGATCCTGATTCCTGTTGACCGTCTCCTGTTCTGACTACTGGCTCATCCCTGACCATCCTTCTGCCTGATCCTCTGTACTGCGCTGTCCGTGAGTTACTGAACCCGGCTTGTGACCTTGACCATTCTCTGCCTGCTCCTTTGATACCTTGCTGCCCGCACGTTGCTGACTTGGCCCGTCTGACCACGCTAACTACTCTGCCATCCATCCATCCTGCACGGATCCAGCCGTACCTGCACATACCTCTGGCGGATCCCTCTATCACTAGCAGGTGTACTCAGGGGCCGCGACCTGGTTCCTGTCTGCTCCAAGTCCATCCCCACCATCAGGGGCCCTGGTGAATAGCAGACTGGGACTTAGACTCCGAGCCCTGGGGAATCCTGCCCTGAGGACCGCTAGAGGTACCAGCAGGCAGTCGTTACAGAACCCTACGGCCGGCCTGACCATTCCACCTCTCCAGCCCTGACTACGCCTGTGTTCCTGCACCTCCTAAGAATAGTGGAAGGTTAGTTTGTTCACTGTGCGTTTATATATATATATATATATATATATATATATATATCTGGGTGGCTAATAATAACCTGTATTATACTATACCTGAAACCTGCGTTTCCCTGTGTCAGTCCGCACCTTTCTGGTCATTCCTTGATTCCTGACACCATCTCCTTGGCTGGTGCCTCACAAGATCAGGGCTCGGATAGATCTATCGGATAGATAGAGACCGTAAACAGCATATCTGGTCTCTCCCCAGCAAGGAGGACTTAGAGCTTGCAGAGTGAAAAAGGCATTTGAGCAAGACTTAGAGCAATTCCAATCTGACATGACACAGCTTGGGCACAGACTTGAGTCTCTTGAGCAGATATTTGAGGATGATATCCCTGCTATCTCACTACTTTAAGGAAAATGTGCAGCACAGGACCAAAGAATTGAGTCACTTCTCTCTCAACTGAGCAATTATGGAAATCGCAGTGAGCGAACATCTGCATCAGCCCCTAAAGACATCATTCCAACTCTCCACAGGATCTACCAGGAAATATTGGGTCTTTTTTCTTCAGAGCCTGTTGAAATTGACTAGGCTTATCGGACACTTCAACCCCCCCTTACAAGATTCGTCTAGCCCTAGGGACATCATCTGTGAGTTGCAAAAATACAATCTTAAAGAGTGCATAATGCAACTGATGGGCAATAGACTGTACTTTGACGTTGATGGGGCTCATCTTTTTTTGTATCAAGATCTGTCCAGATACGTTCTTAAGCAAAGCAGGCTATGCTGTCCCACTAACACTGACAACTATAGTTAAAAAAACTGACAAAAGTAGTATTGTGTTTCATTCCAAAACTGAATTTACTTCTGTGAATAGTTCTGTAAACCTGCAATACAATCAAATAAACTGAATTGACAATATGGCTTTACACATGCCTCTTTCAAATGCATAAAATAAATACATTTCTTTTAGTACAGTCCATCTTCAAATCCCACAGCAAATATGTAGCAAGTAAATGAATAAACCTCACAGTAATGCTATTACTAGGTTGCAGCTAGAGAGAATTCTAGTGATTGGTAGGGCGACTTCAGGAGACTAATACCAACAAGTTCACCTTAAACTCGGAATGCAAGTGAGCAACATGTATTTTTTGCTCTCCTCTTTGATACGGATACTGCAGGTTGCAGCTTTTTCATACCTCCCACTCAAATCACCAATAATCCTGTAACACAAGCTATTTAAAATTATAACTGAAAATGCTTGACATGTAAACATTTTTTGTATATTATATGCAGTAAATCATATTAATATTGCCTTGAACACACATTAATTACTGACATTGCAATACTGGCTGTGACATTACAATAACTACTATGACTTAACCACCTTTCGTATATAAACGGCCGGACGGTGGCAATGCAGGGTCGGGTGGGAGTTAATAAATGGCCTCCCTGCCCCCTGATTGTGCTCGCTGCCTGGGAGCACCACAATCCCAGGGTGCGCGCAGCACCACGATCCAGTGCCCACTGTCTTCTCCGGACACAGTGGAACACCGATCGTCGTACGGGACCTCTCTGCGAGGTCCTGATCATGTGATCACTGATTGGCCAATCAGTGATCACATGCAGAATACTAAGCAATATGTCACTTCTGACATCATTGCTTACTACGTGGGAAATCTGTAAATGATCACGGAGGTCACATGGTACAAGGATATTCACAACAGCCTTGTACCATGTGACAAGCTGTGACTAATTACAGCTCACACAGTAGTTCTCAATGGCTGCAGAGAGAAGGAGAGATGATTGCTTTTACAGCCTTTATGGGAGTAAAAGCAATCAGTGTAAAAAAAAAAAAAAAAATCTTCATCACCACCCACAAGTAGTACTGTATGTACAAAAAAAACATAAATAATAAAATAAAAAAGTAAAATAAAAATGTAAAAAAAATGTTTAAAAATGTTATAATTTTTGGTTATAAACTAATTTTGGTTATTTTTTTTTTACTAAAAAGATAACAGAATAAATTTTGGCCAAGATTTATGATGAAATATTATTTTTATAAGAAAAACACTTTTTTCTAAATGTTTGGACTTTTTCATTTACATAGCAAAAAAATAACAATCCCAGTGGTGAATAAATATTGTTGCATGACCGTGCAATTGTCATTCAAAGTGTGATAGCACTGAAAGCTGAAAATTGGCTTGGACAGGAAGGGGGTAAAAGTGTTCGGACTTGAAGTGGTTAAGAATCCTGAGGCCCCATTCGTTTATTCATTTTGTTGCACATTTTTATGTGCATTTGTGAACGTTTGTGCGCAACTTATTCAGCCGTTTTTAGGCTTTTTGAGTTCTGGCATTTTTGTATTAGCCAATAGAGTAAAATTTCATCTGTGACATCAATTTTTGTCATGTTTTACCATGCCAGAAAAACGTTCTTGGTCGTGTGACAAAACTAAATTTCCATGTATTTCCATGGAAATGAAAATGCGCCAAAAATGCATCAATCTGTTTGAAACGTTTTTAAGCTTTAGGCATTCTGCCTGAGGCCAACTCCATTGAGTAAATTGATTTTTTTCTCTATGATTGTTTTGGAGCTTCGAGCTTCATGCTACAAAACGCTTAGGTGTGAATGGAGCCTTAGGCTATGTTCACACTAGCGTTGTGTGCAGGCGGCAGAGAGACGTTTGGGAAGCGTTTTTACCGCTTCCCAAACGCCTCTGCCAATTCTGCACATTACAGCATACGGTGCTGTTCTAACGGGAGCGTTTGAGTCGTGTCGCGTTGCGTCACGGCAAAACGGACGCCTCTGGTCGAGTCAGGAGGTGTTGAAGCCTCCTATTCTAGTCTATGGTGCCGCTCCGCAAATGCCCGGCCGGAGTTTGCAGTGCGGTTGTGACGCGGTTGTGGGGCGTTTGCGGAGCAGTAACACCATTCAAACTGCATTATAGGCATTTGTGGGGCGTTTTTAACGCTCGGCAAATGCCTAGCAACTGCCGCTAAACCGCGCATGCGGCGTTTGCGGAGCGTTTGCCGAGCGTTAAACACTCCGCAAACGCCGGACCAACGCTTGCCAAACGCTATAGTGGCGTTTGGCAAGCATTGGTAAAACAGCCAAGTGTGAACGAGCCCTTAAAGTGGCTCTAAAGGCTCAAGTTTTTTTACCCTTCTGTGTGCAGCGGTCCCCCTGCCCCCTCAATCCTTACCTGAGCCCCCTCTGATCCAGCGACGTTCTCCACAACCTCTCTTGTCTGGAGACTCTTCCACCTCATTGGCTGAGACAGCAGCGGGAGCCCACTGGCTCCCACTTCTGTCAATGATAGCCAGTGAGCCAATGAGGAAAGAGCAGGGGGCGAGGCCGAGCTGGGGCTCTATGTGTCTTATGGACTCATAGAGCAGCGGCTCAGGGATGAGCATGCAGTGGTTCCCCCAGGACAAGCGGCTTTCCCTGGATGTACTGTTTGATGAGGAAGAGCCAAGAGTACCAGCGGGGATCCAAAAAGAAGAGGATCAGGGTTGCTCTGTGCAAAATCACTGCATGGAGCAGGTAAATTTGACATGTTTGTTATTTAAAAAAAAACTACAAACACTTCACCAAAGAGTAATATCTTTGGATAAAAATTTCAATGTTCAATTTCACATTTTGAGGTGGATCTTCACCTCCTCCTCAATTTCATTTCAGGTACTTATACAGCACCGTGAATTTCCACAGCACTTTACATATATATTGTACATTCACATCAGTCTCTAACCCTCAAGGGGCATACAATCTAAGGTCCTTAACTTACATTCATACATACACATACTAGGGCCAGTTTAAACGGGATCCAATTAACCTACCAGCATGTCTTTGGAATGTGGGAGGAAACCCACACAGGCACAGGGAGAACATGCAAACTCCAGGCAGGTGATCCCATGGTTGGGATTTGAACCCCCAACCCTAGCACTGCCAGGTGGAAGTGCTAACCCCTTAGCCACTGTGCTGCCCAATAACATACACTTTACATTAATCTTTACTGTGACATTGCATACTAATTATAACATCACAGTACCTATTTTGCAATCATACTGTATATTGACAGTGACATCTTACTACCCTTCTATGGCATCATAATATTGAATTGGATGTTACAATGTTATTTCTCAACTCAAAATACCTACTATTGTATAATATATTGACTGTAAGATCACAATAATGGCTGACACCACAATATTTCCTGTAAGAATGCAACTATTTTTTAATATAAACATTTTGATTGAGACATAATAAAGATTTAGATTCAGAATACTTTAATAATCCCAAAAGAACAGCAGTTACATTGAACTAGAGTCAACACAATATTACAATACAAAGTGTCAGGAATGGACTGGCCAGCAATAGTGGGACTCACCTGCCTTATGAGCTGCAGTACCAGGGCTGGCCAGCGGGTGCTCCCAGCAATCAGAGACTCAACCTTGCAGCCAGTCAAACACCTGGAACTAATTATACTGGTGTATTTAAGGGACATTCAGACCTGCAGACTCGGCCTTGGTGTTGTGTTTCTCTTGGGCCCTGTATCCTGTTCCTGCTCCCTGTTCCTGTCTGATTCTCTGCTGACCCTGCTCTGATCCCTGGCTTGTCTGACCATTCTCCTCTGCCTGACCCTCTGTACCACGCTGCCCGCTACCTGCTGAACCTGGCCTGTGACCCCGACCATTCTCCGCTTGCTCCCCCTGTACCTACCTGCCCGACTGATATTGACCCGGCCTGCCTGACGACGCTTGCATTGTATGTACTGTTATCTGTGGGTGGATTGGTTTGGTTTGTTTGCACTGTGTTATGTTTTAGTATTGCACTGCGTTTATGTTTGTATGGTTAGTGTTAATAAATTACATTGTTTATAACATATCTGAAGTCTGCGTTTCCCTGCGTCAGTCACACACTTCTGGTCATACCCGGGAGCCCTGACACAAAGTGTTTGAGTTAAAAAATAATACATGTTACAATGTTTAAAAAATTCCCAACCTGTTTGACCCCAACCTTGCTTTCCTTTCAATCTGATTTAAGGAGAGCTAATTCTTTATGCTCATTGATCCTTTATTAACTACTGAAATTGCCCTGGCGAAACATGTGTGCACACGTCTGCTTGAATGTGGCTTCTTACAGGCAAGAGTTGATGGTGGGATGGGGCATGGGAGCTGGAAATGGAGAAAAAGGTGAAAAGGTGTGGCAGGTATGAACTGGTGGTGGTGGGGGCAATGGAGGATAATCAATGGGGGGGATGGAAGCTGAAAGGGAGCAGGAAAAAGAGACAAAAGACAAAGAGGTATGAGGGGCAGGAACTGGTGATGAAGGGGATGATGAGGGTAATCTTTGAGCATTGGAAGCTGATGGGGAGCAGGGAATAGCAATAAAAAGAAAGGGATGTTGGGAACAGGAACTGACAAAGGAGCAGTCAGTAAAAGTTAACCACTTGCCCTCCAGAGCTTACCCCCCTTCCTCACCAGGCCATGTTTTGTGATACGGAGCTGCGATACTTTAACAGACAATCAAATTTTGTCATAAATTTAGGTCACAATGGATTCTGCTCCATGTCTTTGCTAAAAAAAATCCCAATACGTGTAAATTAATTGGTTTACTTGGACGTTATAGCATATACAAATGGCAGTATATATACTGGAATTTTAATTTTTTTATACTAGTAATGGCGGCGATCAGCAACTTATAGTGGGACTGTGGGATAGTGGATGGCATTCTTACACTGGGTGGGAACTAACTGCCACTGACATCCCCAGTGACACTAATACAGTGATCAGTGCTAACAAAAAGCACTGACACTGTACTAATGACACTAGGCAGGAAGGGGTTAACTATTGAGCGATCAAAGGGTTAACTGTGTGCTGTGTGTTTTTTACTATCTGTGCTGTGTGCTGTTTTACCTTGGAGACATGATGTTTTGTATTTCTCTGCTGTGCAGAGAAATACAAAACAGTATGTTCTTGCTGGCAAGAGAGAGGCATGTGTTGTTTACACACAGGTCTTTCCTCTGTCAGCTTTGCATGGCGATTGCTGGGTGCCGGCGGGGATTCTCTGGCTGGGATTCAGTGACTGACATATCTAGCATCCAATGGTGGCGTGGGTAGGGTGGCGCACATGCTCGCACCTACCCAGTAATGCAAATCACGTATATATAACAACTGTGGCCTGTGGTTGTGGGGGTCTGTGGGCAGGAATCTGGAAGCCTAACAAGGGGGCCCCCAGATCACATTCCCCCCCTATGTGAATGAGTATGCAGTCCATAGTATAAAGGTCTCCCAAAGTAGATCCAAACATCTGTCACAATGCCTGCTGCTGCCACTACCTGTAAGAAGGAAGAAAAAAAGCTGCTCCGCTCGCGATGCTGGCTCCCACCGTTTGGCAGCTAGGCCCTCAATGACAGTTCTTAAATGCTGTTACCCCACCCCCTTGTGACATCATCACGTGCTGTGATTGGCCAAAGTATTGCACCTAACCTGTGGTCAGGTGCATTGCTTTGACCAATCACAATGAACTGTCAGGGTGCAGTGCATTGTGGGGTGTGACGGGCAAACACACGTACGGCCCATGTTCGAGTAGAACTTAGGTTCGACTCGAACATATAGCCCATCCCTATCTGTTTTTGTATTTTGTAAACTGTCACACAAAACTTTGAGTAATGTTACTGTATGTAGGTTTAGTCAATGGACTTGAGAATGCTTTGGATGAAGTACAACTCAGAGTTCCAGATACACAATAGTTAAGATAGAGACAAAATAGTTGCTTAAAACACCATCTCCTGCATGCTGGCCTTCTCCTGGATAATACAACATGACAAATTTGTGCAGGGTTAATAATTATTAGCATAGCTTTACAATCTGTTCTACATTTAGCCTGTAACTGAACCAAACTCCGACACACCCTACTTGTCCTCATATCATAGGTGAAATGCTGCCTAGCTTCTCTTCACAAATAAATACACCAGTTAGAGGTTTGTAGAGAGTACAGACTGATTATTGTCAGGATGGTGGTGGTTGCCTCAACACCTCTCATAGCTTCTGGAGTCACTCTCCTGATTTACTTCATTAAATATATAATATTTAACCACTTAACCCAATCAATATTGATATTTTTCTCCTGCATTTACAAATCATCCTTTTTTTTTTTTGCTAGAAAATTACTTAGAACTCCCAAACATTATATATATTTTTTTACAGCAAACGCCCTAGTGAATAAAATTTTGGGTGTTGCAAAGTTTTATGTCCCACAATATTAACGCAGACATTTTTCAAACAAACATTTTTGGAAAAAATACAGTTTAATTCATTTTGGTGCACGCAAACACAATATAATACCCTATAATACCCGTTTTTGGCAAAATAAAAAAAGATGATGTCACACTGAGTAAATAGATACCAAACACGTAAAAAGAAGAAACAAAATAGTGCTCTCCGTGTACAACTACATATAGAAAAATATAATGTATAAAAATTTCATGCGAATAATGATGGGCAAGTGTAAATAAATACCCAACATGTAACACTTTAAAATTGCATAGGCCTGTGGAATGGTGACTAACTGTGGTACATTAAATTATCCATAGGTGACCATTTAAAAGCTTTTACAGGTTACTAGTTTAGAGTTACACAAAAGGGCTGGTGCTAGAATTATTGCTCTCGCTCTCACATTTGTGGTGATACCTCACATGTATGGTGCGATTGATATATACATATGTGTGGGGGCAGGGGCGGACTGACCATTCGAGCACTAGGGCACTGCCCGAGGGCCCAGGGTCAGTAGGGGGCCCCATGAGATGCCTGTGGTACCTTTCATTGGCTTTTTCACATTCATTTTTGGGTATGGGCGAGGACACAGGGGCCCCTAGATCCCCTATTGCCAGGGGGCCCCATGAGTTGTCAGTCCGCCCCTGTGTGGGGGACATATGAGCGCATTTGCGTGTGAGCACGGGTACGCTTTAATTTTTATGTTATTTAAATTTACTGTTTAACACTGTACCTTTTTTTTATCAACTTTACTGTTATCACAAGGAATGAACAACATCCTTTGTGATTGCATCGATCATGACAAGCTCTTTTTATAGAGAGATATGGAGTCTTTTAGGCCCCATATCTCTCCTCTGGCTTCCAAAGCATTTGATCACACTGAGATTGTTTTGATTTGATGCTTTTAGTGATGGATCGAACAATCCCCTGGTGAGTTCGCAGTCGAACATTTGAACCTACTAAATGTTCGGCTGTGAACTTCAAACTCAATGCAAGTCTAAGGGACTCGAACTTGTAAATTTAAGTGTGTCCATTTTGAAGCCTTATCTGCAAGTTTTTGATCATAAAGGAGGTATGGGGACTTGGAGACTTCCCTGGGGAACATGAATCAGTGAAAAAAAAATTCAAAACGTACCGTTTTTAAAGGGGCAGTCATTTTTCATTGCTTAAAGTAAAAAAAACAAGAAAAATGATTTTAAATATAATGCCCTTAAACTACTTGCAAAGTTGCACATCTGTACAATTATGGAACCTGCTGAAGAAGGACTGACATTTTTTTTAAAAAATGCCTTTTTTATTTAAGAAGAAAAAAGGGTGGGGGCCCCACATTAAGAAATGTAAAAAAAGGCATAGGGTTACAACTAAAAGCCATTCCAGGCCCTTTAGGCCTGGTAGTCTATTTAAGGGGAACCCCACCTCCCAAAAATGGGGGGGAGTGCGTGGAGTTCCCCTCTAAAAGCCTCTGTAGGCCTGGTAAGGCTTTTAAGGGAAACACCACCCCAAAAAATTTTGGGAAAAAGCATGGGATCCCTCCCTAAATTCCTACCAGACCATTGGTCTGAGCACAGGCAGGCCTGGAAAAGTGGTGGGGACAAATGAACACCCCTCCTCCCTGCAGCTTACCAGGCCACATGCTCTCGGCATGCCGATGGGGACAAGGGCCTCTTCCCCACAACCTTGGCCCAGAGATTGTGGGGGTCTGCAGGCAGGGGAGCTCATTGGCATTAGGGTACCTCTTTAAATATTGGTACACCCTGATGCTGTCCCCCCCTTGTGAATGAGTAAGGGGTACTTGTACCCCTACCCATTCACTAAAGGGTTAAATTGAGAAAAATTAAATAAGCCAGACTTTTGAAAAAAACATTTTTTGACAAATCCTTTAAAAAAAAAAGCCAAAAAAATGGTTCCATAGTTGTAATCCATCATCAATCACGTCTCCAGTGTTGTCACGACTACGCTGACTCGCCAAAATATAAAAAAACTTGCCGAACCGCCCACACCTGCCGTGCACTCACCACAATCTGACAGGTCTGACAGTTGATGGTCAGATGTAAACAATTAAGTGCAGCTTTCGGTGATGTCACTGCCAGCTCCACCCAATTGTGCTATGATTGGCCAAAGCATTGTACCTGATCTGTGGTCAGGTGCATTACTTTGGCCAATTATAATGCACTGCTGAACACACGAATGGCCGATGTCTGAGCTGAACTTGTGTTCAACTCGAACATCAAGGCCATCACTAGATGCTTCTTTACATCAGACTGAAACTGGAAATGCCAAAATCTTTGTTGCTTACAGTTTCTGATCTCACAGAGAGGAACAAGGTCAGTCTCTATCTGTGCAGTACACTAGATGCCGCTGGTCAGATCAGTTCTTGGCTCAAATGGGATGGAAAAGCCCTGAAAGGTGGTGGGGGACATAGAAGTTAGAAGTGATCTAGTGGCTCTATAGCTGCTCGAATCACTTCTACATTGAAGGGAATTACATGCTGAAAAGTTTGGAACTAGGATGATTCCTGCAGATGCATAACCATATGTATATGATGTCCTACATGTAAGGAGTGATTAAAAACCTGCAGGGTTTTTAATTATTAGTATAAATTTATAATCTATTATGCAATATGTCTGTAATTGGACCAAACTTCAACACACCCTAACTGTTCTCATATCATAGGTGGAATGCTGCCAAGCTTCTCTTCACAAATAAATACAGCAGTTCGAGGTTTGTAGACAGTACAGAGAGATTATTGTCAGGATGGTGGTGAATATAGCCACAACACTTCTCATTGCTTCTGGTGTGACTCTCCTGATTTACTTCATTAAATGGTGGATAAATGTAAAGAAGAAGAACTTGCCACCAGGGCCCACCCCTCTGCCACTTCTGGGGAATATTCTGCAGATTAGTACCACTGAAATGCCACAGTCTCTGGTGAAGGTAAGAATAACTATGTTCTATATTATATTCTAAACAATGCTCTCTTCTTGTATTGTAGGAAGAAATCTCTCATGAGTGTCAAAAAAGTATAACCTACAACCTAAAGTGCTACCTTTTCCAGTCTAAGAGTTGTATTTATCGCAAAACGATGCTAAGAATAAGCAGAGAGCACTCCCATAACCTAAGACCTGTGGAATCTTGAAAAATGATTAACTGGGTGCTAGGCTGCATTTATAGGTTTCTGTTCAATATCCCCCAGGTCAAACCCCTGAATGTCCAATGAGGATGCCACACTTATAACATTAAGTGGTAAATAAGAAGATATGGAAATAAAAGGGAAGGTTGGGGGGATCTATACATCTCTGGTCTCAATTTACTCTAAATAATATACTTTCCTGGGTTTTGGTGTAAATAGGGTCATCTGGAAATAAATTCATGATGTATGAAAGTGCCTGCTGTACACTTCAGGAATTAGTCTGTTATATTGGATATATACTCTATCTTACATGCAAATTAGGGAGGCTTTAATAGAGTCTTGCCCTTGGGAAATGTTGCTATTGGGGTGGCTCAATAGCCTACTGTTGATAATATTTCCCAGATGGATACCACCATAGGTATTTTCACATTATCTCTTCCTTCCCGAAGTGACGTGCTAGACACTCCACCTTATTAGGATGATTTGTCAATGTGTTTTAATCATATGCTCATCATCCATGCGTCCCAACCCTCTATACTGATATGTTGTCTGTCATCACTCATTTCCTTACTGGTGGTTGGAATCTACGACAGGAATTTATTAGACCCTATTTCTGTTTATGTTCACATTGGGTTTGTATGCCCTCAAGAATGTGACATCATTAGATGCTTGTTAATTACCTTTCATAAAATATTTTTTGGGGAAATAAAAATTCTTCAGGCCTTGGTGGTATCTTAATATACACACTTTTCTAGCTATTTGTACCTAAAAGCAATCTTTTTTTACTTGATAAACCCATAATATAAGATAAAATGATAATCCCCTGATAGACAAGATATCCTATTAAAAAGAGATCATTTTCCTTACCTGTCAATACAAGTGAAAACCCAACAATGCATATTAGAAGTCATTCATATTAATATACATTTTTTTAAAACCAGAACTACACTGTATCTGAGCACCACAACTGGAAAATGCTACTTCATTAATTTTTAATATTCAAATCAAACTCTCCCATCATCCATGTTGCCATATTTTAATTTGCTGCAAAATCACTTTGCAAAACACCCCCTAGAATTTCTGGCCATGATCATCTTGAGTAAGGGCATATGCTTTATGTAGCATTTCCTTACTAAAATCCACCTGCCCTTAGATTAGGCATGTAGGCAGGAGGGTGTGCTTAGCTGACAAAAGCCCTTCTCCCCTCCTGAAGACTTCTAGGTTTTGTGACAGCATTTGCTTAGGTCTGGAATCCATGAAGTTTCTGAAGATATGTAAAAAAAGGTTCAAACAAGTATATACAATATACTTTACTAATGCGAGCAGCATAAGGATTAAAAATAGTCAATGTTGATTGAGAGAGTGAAGCTCTACTATAGGCATTGGATAGAGCGTGGAAGGCCAGCTATCAACTGATCTTTAAAGTTCTTAAATGACTACAGTAGCGCCATAACTGGGTAAAGAAAATAATGTTCAGACTTCACCTTCCTCTCCAACCACCCATCATCAGAAGACTCCTCATGGTTGTGAACCTCTCTACATCCAGAACATCAGTCCTCAGAAGAAAGGGGGAATAAATCTGCTCAACATAAAAGCCAAAGTTACATTTATTGAGGCAAATCAATCAATGCACTTCTAAGAATCTTAAAGTAGAACTGTAGGAAAAATGTTTTTTTTTCATCTTGGATAGAGTAAGGGAGGGTTATAACCCCGGTCAGATTTTTTTTTCACCATCTGTATCCCATTGTGGAGATTTCCTTTCACTTCCTGTCCCATAGCCAAACAGGAAGTGAGAGGAAATCCCTGCAAATGAAGGGAATTCCTTAGGGACCCCCAGGTCACCAGAACTAGTGTCCCCATTGGTAGCCTCTATTACTTTTCTGGGAACAACCCAAAATTTGGGATTTTCTTTTACTTTCACTTTTAATAATAATTGCAAACAGGACAAATAGAGAGGGTGAATCTCTCTAACGGGGACACAGACAGAAATAAAAGTAACAAGCATTCTAATCCCTCTGCACTCTAATCAAAACTAAAAAAAATGTTTTGCCTTTAGTTATACTTTAATCATAGCGTGTTTCAATAAACGTAACCTTGGCTTTTATGGTGGTTTTTCCCACTTTCTCTGAGGTCTGAGGTGTTCGTGTCATAGCCGGTCACATATAATTTTTGTTGATTCTTGTTCCTTCAGGGCACATGGACTGGTACTGGTACGTGGTATAGTCAGGAGGCGGTGAATTTATTTTTGGTTGTTATTTTGGTGGTAGGACAACTAGAAAAAAAAACATTTTGTACTATTTTTGGCCAGTTTTCCTTTGATAATAAAACAAAAAATAGGTTATAATCATGAACATTTCACCTGGATACACTAAAGTCAGCCATAGATGGATCAACTCTTGGACGGTTCAGCAGGGACCGGCTAAGAGTCGATCCATCTATTAGGGTAAGCTGTCTAGCGCTCATAACTTCCATACTCTCAACTATCCACTAAAAGCAGAGGACAGTGGCAAGCATTTTAAATACACAGCCAGAGAAGTTCCTACGTTTAAAAATAACCAATAATAGATAATAGAAAGTGTGCACTTTGCAAGAGAGAAACATTCGTTGACTGGATGTTCTTTTTTTTTTTAGTCTTTGGAAATAATACTAATTAAAGTGTTACCAAACCCAGGACCCTGCATTCACTATATCTGGCCTCCCACAGTACACACAACATGGAAGTGCAATTATTTTAGTAAATATAAACTGCTAAATACCTTTTCCCATCAGCAGTATATAGCAGTCTTGTGACGTCTATCAGTGTTCAGCAGAGCACGTTAAAGCTTTTAGGAGTTTTCTTTCTGATCTAGGAAGATGCAGAACCCCTGACCTCTGTCTGGAAAGTGCTGATTGGCCCTGTGCTGATCACATGTACACTCCCAAGAAAAAAAAAACTTTCTAGCAATACACACCAAACTGAGCATTTGCATTAATGTGATGTATGATGAAAAAAACATTTGATGCAGTACTTTTTTTTCAGCATAGAGGGTTGCAATGAGAATCACTGCATCACAATGCCACAATGAATAAGACAGTATTGAAATATCAATCATGAAAAAAAGGCAAACAGTGCAATGAGCTGAGTTTGGCACATCAGCACTGTGTCTCCCAGCACACATCAGTGTTTGTGAAATCGGCGCAGCTCATTGGTGTGAATGAGCCCTAATTTTATTCATTTCTCCCACATAATTGTTTTTACTTTGATTACCTGCAGTATCTGCTTTTGCACAGTCTGGTCTCTTTGATCATGATGGTACAAGATAGTGAGCGCAGCACCCTGCCTGTATGTCCCTTTGATTGGTCCCCCTAAGCAGGGCTGGTGCAAAGATTTGTTTTCTACATGGGTGAAGGTGCATTTTGAACCCCCCCCTTCAACTTTCCTCCCACTACCGCCTTCCCCTCCACAATGACAGGGTGTAATGGGGGGGGGGGGGGGATGCATTCCCTGCTATCCCTCACTGGCAGGTGGGCAAACTAAAACTTCCATACTGCACCCAGAAGGAGAGAGGGCTCTTTGTTAGGGAATGGAAGATAGGGATTTGTCTCCTCTGTACTCCACTGCAGCTGATGGAACTCAGATTGGGACATCATACACTGATGCATTCATGGGAAGGAATCTCATCGAATGGATGTCTTGTTGAGCTCCTGCTACCTTTCCCAGCGACACCTGCTGTGACTGCATTGTGCCCACAGGTGGGACAGTGGATCCCGGTAAACATGGCGAGGGTGGCCCATTGTGGCAGTTGTGGAAGTGATTGGCAGCTTGACAGCCACTTGTATCACTCCCACTTTGAAAGCTGACAGTCGGCTTTACAAAAGTAAACACACTCACAACCAGTATAGTGACCGGGAGTGTATTAAAAACCGATGTCAGCAGCATGGTTAAAATTTTTGATCCCCAGCAAGTAGGTGGGGATTCAGATTTTACCAGCCCCCTCCCCCCCCATCCTGGCGCCCTAAGGTGGCTGTGTATACTCTGGCCCTGTCTGCAGTGGGGATGCAGGAGAAGCTCCGTGTTATCTGCTGACTGGTCTGAGTGAGAGAGAGAGAGACCCTGTTGTCACTACTCCCAATCAGCTGAATGTGGGGCCAAAAATTAGAGCAGCTTGAGACAGAACTGCAGTATTCATGGTTTGCTAGAGCCTTCAGCCAAAAGCCAGTAGGTTCCCAGATATGCATATCACATCATATACATTTATGGGAAAATGCCATACATTAAAAAGATTTTAAATGCACATATTATCTTATGGGAAGATTTTATTGCATAAGCTATAGGTATATATACACTGCTCAAAAAAATGAAAGGAACACTTTTTAATCAGAGTATAGCATCAAGTCAATTAAACTCCTGGGATATTGATCTGGTCAGTTAAGTAGCAGAGGGGGTTGTTAATCAGTTTCAGCTGCTTTGGTGTTAATGATATTAACAACAGGTGCACTAGATGGGCAACAATGAGACGACACCCAAAACAAGAATGGTTTTACAGGTGGAGGCCACTGACATTTTTTCCTACTCATCTTTTTTGACTGGTTTTCACTAGTTTTGCATTTGGCATGAGGCGATACCTGGACCCTACAGAGGTTGCACAGACAATTTAACTCCTCCAAGATGGCACATCAATACGTGTCATTGCCAGAAGGTTTGCTGTGTCTCCCAGCACAGTCTCAAGAGCATGAAGGAGATTCCAGGAGATAGGCAGTTACTCTGCAAGAGCTGGACATGGCTGTAGAAGGTCCTTAACCCATCAGCAGGACTGGTATCTGCTCCTTTATGCAAGGAGGAACAGGATGAGCACTGCCTGAGTGCTACAAAATGACCTCCAGCAGGCCACTGGTGTGAATGTCTCTGACCAAACAATCAGAAACAGGCTTCCTGAGGGTGGGCTGACGGCCTGACATCCTCTAGTGGGCCCTGTGCTCACTGCCTGGCACCATAGAGCTTGATTGGCATTTGCCATTGAACATCAAAATTGGCAGGTCCACCACTGGCGCCCTGTGCTTTTCACAGATGAGAGCAGGTTCACCCTGAGCACATGTGACAGATGTGAAAGGGTCTGGAGAAGCCATGGAGAACGTTATGTTGCCTGTAACATTGTTCAGCATGACCATTTTGATGGTTGGTCAGTGATGGTCTGGGGAGGCATATCCATGGAGGGACACACAGACCTCTTCAGGCTAGACAATGGCACCCTGACTGCCATTAGGTATCAGGATGAACTCCTTGGACCCAGTATCAGACCCTACACTGGTACAGTGGGTCCTGAGCTCCTCCTGGTGCATGACAATGTCTGTCCTCATGTGGCAAGAGTATGCAGGCAGGAGGATGAAAGAATTGATACCACTGAATGGCCCCCACGCTCACCTGACCTAAATCCAATAGAACACCTCTGGGATATCATGTTGAGGACCATCTGCCACCGCCAGGTTGCACCTCAGACTGTCCAGGAGCTCAGTGATGCCCTTGTACAGATCTGGGAGGAAATATTCCAGGACACTATCCGTCATCTCATTAGGAGCATGCCCCAATGTTGTCAGGCATGAACGTGGGGGCCATACAAACTATTGAGTTCAATTTTGAGCTGCTGCAATGCAATTTCAGCAAAATGGACTAGCCTGCTGCATTATTTTTTCACTTTGATTTTTGGGGTGTCTTTGAATTCAGTCCTCTGTAGGTTGATAGTTTTCATTTCCATCAAACAATGGGGCAGCCTTACATTCCTAACACATTACCCAGTCCATATCAGTATAGATATCCAGCATGATATTTTTCGCCATTGAGATCTGATGTGTTTTCAAAGTGTTCCTTTAATTTTTTTGAGTAGTGTATATTGTCGCTATACTGTTGAAGGCTATGGAAAGGTGTGCAGAACAGCCTGACAACCCTCAGGCTAGAAAATCTTCAATGGGAGGCTCAGATCTTCATAAACTTGTACGCTCAGCTCAGCCTTTTCAAACAGTAAAGTAAATATACACAGCTGGTACCAAATTACAAAACAGGCTGCACAAGAGTAAAGGACTAAGATGGACCCTGACATTTCAATGATATGAGTGAGGGCAGGAGGGTGTGTCGCAATGTCTTGCCAGTCTCAGATATCATTACAGTTGTTAGACAGAAGCACATTCTAGAACCAGTACAACTCTGAAAATGCTAATTTCTATCAACAGCTCAGTGAAATGTATGGACCTGTGTATACTGTCTACCTGGCGACCAATCGAGCGGTCATGCTGATTGGCTATGATGCTGTGAAGGAGGCCTTGGTTGATCGCAGTGATGCGTTTAGTGACAGAGGGGATATGGATCTATCAGAATTATTCTTTAAGGACTTTGGTAAGATCCTAAAAATAAAATAATTATGCCAAATTGGTATCATATGTTTTCATTAGGGACTAATTTGTTTAAATGTGCCTTGTTAATATACTTATACCATATAAGCCAACTGCAATCATTTAGAAATAATTTAAAGACTTTTACAACAATAATCATTGTAATTCAAAGGTCAGATTAAAGCTATTAAATGTGCACTTTATTTAAACTTAAACTTAAACATTTAACACGGACGGACCACACATGAGGAACCCAAACTTCCTGTGTTTTTTATCCTGGTTCGTCAGCAGGCTGGCATGCTGTAGTTCAGACCTTGGTTGTTACATGAGATCAACAAACTTTAATTCTGGGAAAGATCTGGTGCTCTACGGCTTGCACCCATCCTGCAGGAATGGAGATCATTACTTCGCCTGTGAAGATGACCACTTCTACATCATCCAGTCAGACTACTACCGTCGAGTTTCAAAAATGAACTCCGCTGAAGGTGCAACTGCTTATCCCCTACACCCCAACTGTCAAGGGGGCAGTCATTATTGTTCGACTTTTGGACACTTCTATATCATTTTTCAGGAGCGAGGGGTCTATCGTAAGACAAAGACAAAGTTTGCAATCATCACCTGTTAAAATCTTTTTTTCTGGTGTGTCAAAATGCTTACATTTTTATTGTAGAAGAAGGGGGTCATAGGATCAGCTATCAAAACACAAATGCTGGTGGCCCAAAAAGACTTAATCTGGCCATTTAGGAAACAAATGTCTCCTGGAAAATGGCAGGCAGAGAATCATCTCCTTGTCTTCGATTATACAGGAACCCATGGGTCGAAGTAATGCAAGCACAGTTCACTAATTTTGAGTAACAAGCAAGAATGATTATTACTGGTCATAGAGTGAGTTTCCATTACAAGCAAGTGATTTGATAAACCTCTTCATTAGGATCGTAGTAAATAGACAATGCTTTTGTTGAGATGTGGCCTCTTAATTCTTCAGGGTTTAGACAGAATCTCGTGATTAGATCCAGACTAAACACATTGGGGTTGATTTACTTAAACTGAAGAGTGCAAAATCTGGTGCAGCTGTGCATGGTAGCCAATCAGCTTCTAACCTCAGCTTATTCAATTTTCTTTGCCAATAAATCCTGGAAGCTGATTGGTTTCTACAGCTTTGGCTGTACTTCTCCTTTAAATCCCATGGATGAATAGTACAGACATGATATTTAAATCAAAACCATTTTCATCACTGACTTGCGAAATATGGAGAAATAAGGGTGGCACCGTATTTATTATGATTTTCCCATTCTGTCTCTTCAGTATGGGGTTCAGCTGACCTCATTATCACCACATAGAGCCATTCACATAAGATCCTGTCTCCAAAAGAACTCACAGTCTAATGTCTGTTAGATTCTATTTCACTCATACACACAGACCAGTTCATGAGGTAGCCAATCAACCCAAAGCATTATATTCTTAATCATGTGACATTTTCATAAAGTATTTCCAAATACAGGAGGTAAATCTTCTTGCCGTGTTTATCGGTGTAGACCCAGAATGGAGAACATGTCACCTTTACTAGGAGGTTTGCACTTAAAGCGTAAGTTCTGCTTTTCAGAAAAAATGAAAACGTGAACTAATATCCTACACCCAAACCCCTCCCAGTCCCCGCTATATTTACCTTCATGGGTGAGTAAGTCAGTGCTCACGCCACCATTGTATCAGTACAGGAATTTTAATTCCCACTATTCTACCCTTTCCTTCTGCAGGATTTACGGGACAGATTAGAATGATTCTGTTTGGTTAGCTCCAGCACAAAGAAACACTTCGATCTGTCCCAAAAGCTCTGCTGATAGAAGAGCATTTGCACCGACAGCTCATCGCACATAGAAGTAAGTACAGCTGACGCCAGGTGGTGGGAAGGGTGTATGATGTTAGTTCACCTTTTCATTTTTTCTTAAAAAATGAACTAATCCTTTAAATTATCAGTATATTTTCATATTCTAGGAGGAAACCCATGCAAAAACTGTGAGAACATATAAGTTCCATGCTTATAGTGTTCCTGGTGGGATTCATGTAACACAGAGGGAATCAATAGGTCATTGCTTAACATGTTTGAATTTTAAGGGGTCTTTAAAAGTAAAACCTTTCAAATTTTTTAGGGGTCATCATGAGCAATGGAGAGAGATGGAAGACGATGCGTCGCTTTTCCCTGACAACACTGAGAAATTTTGGGATGGGGAAGAGGAGTGTGGAGGAAAGAATCCAGGAGGAAGCTCGGTGTCTCAGGGACAGATTTATGAAGATCAAAGGTAGGTAGAGATAATGCTGAAATAGTACAGTGGTGATCCTAAACACACTTTTATATGGAATTACTCAACATTTTAATCTAAACTATTCATTTTTTAACACAGTCTCAACAGGTCCCTACTGCTAAGCTCGTGTGACAATATGATCTGATATGCTGATGACTACCTGGATTATATCTCCTTGCATGTGATGTGTTGTAAAAACGTTGGAGTATTGATGGGGATGTCATACTGGCATCTTTGTAATTTTCTGGCTTCTAGATATTGACAGCTGCCTCTGAAATTTCAGCAGCACTAAGTAGGAACTAATTTATAATGAATGAACTTCAGTTATGCCCCTTTGTGAGGAGTGCAGTGCATCCCCTGATGTACAAAAAAGCAGGGAAATGACTAGACCGGATGGAAAAGTGACCAGGCTGTGTATTCTTAAAACATCTTTTGCAATAAGCACATTCATCCCCTAACTCACAGTTACCTACTTGGAATAGAATTTCACAGAGGCAATTAATATGTCAGCTATTTCTTGAAAACATAGGCAAGCATCATGGAAAGCTATATAAGTTAACAATGTATATTACTAAACCATTTCAAATAATGATTTCTTCTAGACATGGCTATATTTGGTCAACAATGTCACTGGGGATACACCTTAAAATTCCTACCCACCAAACGGATAAATGTTTGGGCGCTCATTCAAATGCCAAAACAGATAAAGTTCAGACTGAACCTTCAGGTCATCCCGTATTTACCCAAGGTCCTCACACATTTTAAATATTTTCCAAGATTCTAGATACTGATATTGGGGACAAAATGCTGATTGGTTCTGCTTGTGTAATAACAGATAAACCAATAAACCCAAT
Source organism: Staurois parvus (assembly GCF_062004578.1). Lineage (NCBI taxonomy): Eukaryota > Metazoa > Chordata > Amphibia > Anura > Ranidae > Staurois > Staurois parvus. Next base: position 2,541,730 of record NW_028318542.1, on the reverse strand, counting down.
ACATCTGCTGAGATTGGCTGTCTCCAATGTCATCTGCTCCATTGTATTTGGAGAAAGATTTGATTATGAAGATGAGAAGTTCATGACACTTCTGAAACTTATTCAGGAAGTTGTAACCCTGCTGAACTCCAGATTGGGCCAGGTAAATATATATATATTGTATATAGTGATTGTATGTGTATACACACTACACATATTTTATATATTTATGAGACAATGGTCATCCGATCCTTCTGAGACTATGGTCACCAGGACCAAAGAGGGCTTCTTCAGGACCGTGAAGCAATAGAAGGTCCATTCAATCTAATAAATTAGTAAAAAAGACAAGAAGTTCATGACACTTCTGAAACTTATTCAAGAAGTTGCAAACCTGCTGATTTCTCAATTGGGCCAGGTAAATATATATAATGTATGGTCGTATGTGTATACACACTACACATATTTTATATAGATTCATGAGACAATTACCTTCTAGTCCTTCTGAGACAATGGTCGATAGGACCAATAGAGAGGGTTTCTTCAGAACAGTGAAGCAATAGAAGGTCCATTTAATCTACTGACTTGGTAAAAAAAAGTGTAGAGAAGAGTAAACCTTCTTTGATAGGTCATGTGACAGACCTCTTCTCCTGAGTGTTCTCTATGTCATTATGCAGAGAGCACACCGTATGACACTGCAGGTTAAAAATTACTGTGTGGAGTAGTTACTACAATGTTCTGCAGAGAGCACTATCCACACCCTGTTTTAAATGGAACCCAAAATGGCTTTTTTAAAACAATTAAACATTTGAGGCTCAGCACTGGTTAGACAGCCTTTTCAAAGGATTGCACTAGTGTAACAGAACCGCCCAGTCTGCTCTTGGGTACTTCCGTTAGAATACTGCTTCTCCGTCCGAACACCGACAACAGACACCACAGCAGACCATACAAGACTAGACGACACCAGTCTGTCTGAACATGGAACTATTTATTTGAAACTCAAACTGTCTTTTTACATACTCGGGGCAATCCTCCCTCCCTGCATGATAACACAGGGCAGGGCAATCTACACTTAGCAACAAGAGACACACAGGTATTCAAACTTCACACCAGCAGACAGTCCCATCAGGAGGGAGAGCTGCTGGAGACACCCCCCCCACCAAACTAATACACATAAACACATACATCCCATAATAGTTTGCTCCCAAGCAAGGCAAACAATAGAACAATGGGATGCAACTACATGGAATTAAACAATCAACAACCCCCCACCCCACCTATACATGTCTACACAATATTAGAACAGATCACCCTGTACCCCTAACAGGCACAGGGTGACTTACACATAATAGGGGTATGGGGAGCTGAGACAGGGGTCTTCCCACCTCTCCAAAGTGTGCTGGGTTCCATGGGCCCCCCTCCCAAAGTGACTCCCGTCACAACTAGGTTAGCAATTGACAGGAAAACTGAATATGTTTTGGTAAAGTTTAGTATGGTAAAAATGTATTCAACATATGTATTTACTATATGTATGATATGTATTTACCATATGTATCAGATGTATTGCTCATTGTTTAACACCTCAAATTAAAAATTTGTTTCAGCTTCTTAATCTGTTCCCAGCCTTATTGACCCGTGTACCTGGCCCCCATCGGAAAATTTTTACAAACTTTGAAAAGCTTAAAGAGTTTATGATAGAAATGGTGGAAGCTCATAAGGAGACATTGGATGAGAACTGCCCACGTGACTTTATAGATTGCTTTCTCATGAAAATGAAAGAGGTAGGTTTGATTTTTCATTTTTGGTCTAGAATCTAACCTTATTTCTAATGCAAGGAATGCTTTAAAGGAATATTTCAGCTTTTACTGCATGGCTGAAAGAAGAAGTACAAAAGTGCCAGTTGATACTATATTGTATTGTATACACACAATGGCTCTGCTGTACATTCTAGGGACGTTAGCTGCTTTAACCACTCGCCTTCAGGGCACTTATACCCCCTTCCCGTCCAGGCCAATTTTCAGCTTTCAGCGCTGTCGCACTTTGAATGACAATTGCGCAATCATGCAACACTGTATCCTTATGAAATTTTTATCATTTTTTTTAGACACATAGAGCTTTATTTTGGTAGTATTTATTCACCTCTGAGTTTTTTTTTATTTTTTGCTAAACAAACCAAAAACAACTGAAAACTTTGAAAAAAAAAATTTTTTTCTTAATTTTTGTTTTAAGATTTTGAAAATCAGTGATTTTTCTCCTTCAATAATGTGTGCTAATGAGGCTTCAGTGATGGGCACTGATAGGCTGCACTGATGGGCACTGATAAGTGGCACTGATGGACACTGATGAGGAGGCACTAGTAGGTGGCACTGATGGGCACTGATGGGCACTGAAAGGCAGCACTCATATATGGCACTGATAGGTGGCACTGATATGCAGCACTGACTGGCACTGATATACAGCACTGATTTGGCACTGTTAGGTGTCACTGATTGGCGGCACTGATAGGTGTAGCAAACTAGCTCATCAGAGCTGGAAGCAGAGTTTCCCTTTTTTCTATTTCTCAGCCCTCATTCCCTACCCCCCTCCCTTCCTGAGAGGCAAACGTTATCTCCTGACAGATGGTGTGGGTCAACCAGGTTAAGACAACCTGAGTCCAGGTGCCAGGCAGTCTGGGGAACATGTAACCTTTCTCACCTATGTTCTGATAAGGCCAGCATTTCTCAGAGAATTGGGAAGCACTGACCCCAAAACTGTGTAGGCCTACACATCATAAAACTGACCAGCAGTTAATTGAACATTCCTCAGGTCAACTGTGTGTTTCATATCATGGGGTATGAAGCTGTTAGTTTTAACTGAGAGTCCACTGACATTCTGCCCAACATATCGTATTGGGCAGACTCCAGGCCACCCCATCTGCTTACAAACCAAGATATATTGGCAAATAACTTAATTCTTTAATTTCCTCCCTATTATCTCTGCTGTATCTTTATATACATTTATATATATATATATATATATTTTTTTTTTTGTGACATCTCTTTGTAAATATTTTATTGCACCTGTTTGACTCTTTTAGCAATAAATCTTTCTTTCGGAAAGTGTTAAACTGTTTTTAAGCACTTACTTGCAGTTCACGAATCCCTGCCTTTGAAGAGACGCTACTGTTTGTTATATCTCTGTATAGCAGGTCCATGGGCCGTGCTATATAGATCAATATTTCAATCATTATAGTGTATATTTGATAACGGGAGTTTCCCAGTCTCCGACAAAAGTGGTGGTGGCAGTAGAAGGTTAGTTGCGTAATTAACCCGACCCAGTAACAAGCGCAGTCAGGCTGCAGGCATGATTGTAGTCCATTAGCTGGGCAATCGCTGTGCTGGGTGCAGCTGAGAGTGGCCTTGTTACGTGCGTCACACCGCGGTTTTAGATCGGCCGGTCCTTCGGTCACGAGTTTGGTGAGAAGGTCTGGGGTCTGACGCCGTGGGCGTGACGTATTACTGTTAGTCGCGGTCGTGCGATTGTCGCATGTTGCTGGCGGCGACCGTGGATCCGTGACATATTGTTGGCATCGTACATGGGATAATTGCATTAAGAGCTTCAGTGAAGTGTTAAAAATTGGCTCTGCACTGAAGGATTGTACCCTTTGTGGAAACAGTCCTTAGAAACAAGTGGTGCATATTTTATTTTATATATATATGTGTATAGAGAGACACATAGCAACAGCTATTTCCTTTTCCTACTTTTCTCTTCCATCTTTGCTTGCAATCATGCCTGGTGAAGCAGATTACGAGAAAATGAGCAAAGGTGATTTGAAAGCTCAATGTGCCTCACGAGGATTGGACGTCGGTCGCAAAACTCGTGAAGATTTGATTAGTGATCTAGTGGAGTATGATATCTGAGCAAATCAGAACTCGGGGGAACTTGAACATGGAGGGGTTCCCGTTACCCACATTGCCAGTGGCTCAGAGACAGCCTCACAGGATGGGCATACAAAGACTGACACTGGAAGATCACCAAATGTGAGCGTCACACCACCGCCTGAGCGCGCTAGCACTGTGGTGCCTGTAACCAGCCGAGACTCTTCTCAAATGCAGGAAGCCCTGAAACGTGTTATTGAGATGGATCCTATGGCATACTTGCAGTTCCTTGAACGCCAAGCAGCGGCTGAGAGAGAGGAGCGCCAAGCAGCGGCTGACAGAGAAGCTGCGGAACGACAAGCAGCGGCTGACAGAGAAACTGCGGAATGCCAAGCAGCAGCTGACAGAGAGGAATGCCAAGCTGAGAGAGAGGCGGTGCAGAGGGAAGCTGATCGTCGGCACGAGATGGAGATGGCAAGGCTCCAGCAGCGACCGGGTCAGAACCTCGGGTCCCTAGATCACAGGGACGCCACTCTTTCCGTGGGCGCAGCCAAGTTTCCCACGATGGAAAAGGACAGCGACATTGACACCTACTTACTTTCCTTTGAAAAAACATGCCGTCAGTACCATGTGCCCCAAGCTCAATGGGTTCGGTACCTGACACCAGGGCTACGAGGCAAGGCCCTGGACGCGTTTGTTGAATTGCCAGAGGGGCAAGATGATGACTATGAACTTTTTAAAGATGCCATTATCCGGAAGTACCAGGTGACCCGGAAGTGTACCGAAAGCGGTTCAGATCCATGCAGAAGGGACCTGGGGACTCTTACACGAATGTGGCAAGTCGTTAATGCACTCCATTCCGACAGTGGACTAAGGGACTGAAAGCTAATTCTTATGAATCTTTGGAGGATCTCATGATCCGAGATCAACTCCTGCACATTTGTCCAGCAGACGTCAGACAGTTCGTCTTGGAGAGGGAGCCAGCATCTACTACAGCTGCAGCAGACCTGGCAGATACCTTCGTCCACACGCGAGTGCCTGACCCTCGCAAGGCTCCTCCAAACAGCTGGAAAGGGGGGAAATTGTCCCTAGCAACCTCTCCTACTTCGGTGAGTCAAGCTTCACCTCCGCCTAACCCTGCAGCGCTTGGAGTCAAGCCATTCCCGCCTGACACCCGCAGATGTTTCACTTGTGGGAAAGCCGGACATCTCAGGACGCAGTGTCCTGAGCAGAAGCAGATGACATCATCTGACCAGCTGGCCAGCAACTCTTCTTCTGTGCTATTCGTTCGCAGGAAGATGCGGGTAACCCCCCGCCAACTTGCAGCCCATTACCGTGGGCAACCAGTCTGCAACTGGTTTCCGGGACACCGGGGCAGAAGTCACCTTGATCTGGCCAGAGCTGTTTCAGACACAGAACCTCATCCCAGGAAAGTTTCTTACCCTCACAGGAGTTGGGGGGACCCGTTCACGCATACCCTGTGTGAAGGTATTCCTAGATTGGGGTGCGGGGAGGGGGATGAGGGAGGTGGGGGTCTCAGATGAACTGCCCACACCTGTTTTGTTGGGTGCTGACCTAGGCCCCCTGGAACTCTCTGGACAAGCCAAGGTACTGTGGACAGATAATGGGGTAATGTCTGGGCCACCGGTGGATGGACAGAGGGAGGGGGCTGGGAATGGTGTGGATCTACAGGATTCTTCATTAGCTGGAGAACAAGAAGAAATCCCCTTGCCTGGGGAGGTATTGAACTCATGTGTCATTGATATTATGAACGTGACTGTTGATGATCGTTGTGGTGACACTGAGGGTGATATTACTAATGTCAGTAACATTGATAGTAAAGTCAGTAATGTCATTAATAATGTCAGTAACATTGATAGTAAAGTCAGTAATGTCATTAATAATGTCAGTAACATTGATAGTAATGTCATTGATAATGTTTGTATTGTTGACGGCAATGTTGGTAATGCTAACAATGAGTATGAGATTTGTGATGAAACAAAGGATGCATTTTCAGTGTTGGGGGCTGAGGTACAATCTCTGGGGGCTGAGCAAAGGGATGGTCTGGATAGGCCTGTCCTGTGCCCAGGCTCAAAAGATTGTGCCTTGATAAGTGCCCAGCCGCTGTCCTTGCATAGGACTAGGCAGCTGGCTGGGACTTGTAGTTCCACGCCTCAGGCAGCACTGAAAAGCGATTCCCAAAGAAACTTCAGAAGTCCGCTAGCTGTGAGTTGCCCTGCTAAGGAAGGCACACCATCGCTGGTTGGGACTTGTAGTTCCACACTTTAGGCAGCCCCGAAAAGTGAGTCCCAAAGGACCTTCAGAGGTAAGCTGGCTGGGACTAGTAGTTCCACACTTCAGGCAGCCCTGAAAAGTGAGTCCCAAAGGACCTTCAAAGGTAAGCTGGCTGAGACTTGTAGTTCCACGCCTCAGGCAGTACTAAAAAGTGATTCCCAAAGGAACTTCAGAAGTCCGCTAGCTGTGAGCTGCCCTGCTAAGGAAGGCACACCACCGCTGGCTGGGACTTGTAGTTCCACACTTCAGGCAGCTCTGAAAAGCGAGTCCCAAAGGACCTTCAGAGGTAAGCTGGCTGGGACTGGTAGTTCCACACTTCAGGCAGCCCTAAAAAGTGAGTCCCAAAGGACCTTCAAAGGTAAGCTGGCTGGGACTTGTAGTTCCACACTTCAGGCAGCCCTGAAAAGTGGGTCCCAAAGGACCTTCAGAGGTAAGCTAACTGAGATTTGTAGTCCCACAGGGAAGGCAGCTCTGGAAAGTCATTCATATGGAGATTTCAGCTTGTGTCCATGGCTGAGCCCCCCTGCGGGGTTGGGCAAACAAAAGCCTGACAGGAAGAATGGCCTCCCCCCAGGGGCGTGGAAGCCTGAAAGCCTGTCAGTAAATCTTATTTGGCAAGGTGTGTTCACAGGCAGACAGACAGATGTCATAGGCAGCGGCAGCATGCCTGGATTACGAGTGGAAGGAGGGTTGATGCTTGGGTTACAGAGAGAGAGCCACAGGGCCCAGACCCAATCACCCTTCCTTGGCGCTTGGGTTCCGGAGCTGCTGGCCAGGCCTCTGATAGATGGTGTCTGGATTCAGAAGGTGCCGGCTGACTGGGCCATAGAGACAAAGGGAATGGCACAGTCAGGAATACAGGGGTCAGCTAGAGTCTGGGATTCCCTGGTGGTCACGGTCCTCAAGCAGGATACGATGACCAGGCTTTCTGGGAACCTTGGAAAACTGAATGCCAGTCCTGTGATTGTGGTCCTCCCCATGCCTAGGAGCCATGAGGTAATGGAGCATCCGGAAGGTGCCTACTGTTTTGCCATCATGGACCTGAGCAAGGAGCATGGGCCACCATTTCTAACCCAGCAAGCTCCAGACAAGCCAGCCTTCACTACCCCATGTGGCTTGCCTGAGTCCACAGGAAAGCTAGTTGGGGTTGAGAATGCACCGACCGCCTCTCCAGCGGTCAGGAATGGCCCGCAATGCGCAGTGGACCTGGGTGCAGTTGTCCAGTGTCTGGGAAGAGCCACTTGGGCCCCTGTCACTAGTCTGGAACCCGTGCCCAGTCTGACAGTCGAGATGGGTAACTGTCAGAGGGGCATGTCAGTGGTTCAGTTTAGGAACCCATCAGTAAGAAGAGACCCCCAGAGGTCTGGGCATGGGAGACTGAGGCAGTTGAGGCCTGGTATGCTCCCCAGGCCAAAAAACAGGTTACATCAGTGGCGGGTACAGCTGGCTACGGTAAGACGCCTGGATGCAATTATCATGGCTCAGCTGGACCTGTGGCTGACCTAGCAGACAGGAAACTGGAGGAACTTGTGTCCTGGATGCTAGCAGGTAACAAGCACTGTCCATCTTGGATGAAGGTACCTGTGGACACCACTGGGAGGCGAGGCCCAGAATTCGCCTATCCGGTTCCGGTGCCCACGGGCGCTACTACCTTCAGGCCAGATGTAGTCCTAAGCCTGAGAAAGAAGGTAGGAGAGGGAAATCTCCTTCTCTACCTCGACAAGAAGCTACATATTAATATGTTAGCAAATTACACCCCTAAGCCAAAGTGTTTTGGGAACAGGTGGGCACCCCGGCAGTTGCCACGGGATTCGGAAAGCCACAGCCGACTGGTACCCACCTGTGACCACTTGGTTGGCCCAGCAGTGTTGCTGGGGAGAACGGCTTCCTATTCCAATGGAATTCGGTTCTCCCGCAGTACAGCGATACCAGGACGACCCAAGAGGAACCTCTAGATAGAGGTCGGTTGCGTCAGGAGGGAACTTGTAGCTCCCTCCCTGGCAACCACTTGAGGGGGGAGGTGTAGCAAACTAGCTCATCAGAGCTGGAAGCGGAGTTCCCCTTTTTTCTATTCCTCAGCCTCATTCCCTACCCCCCTCCCTTCCTGAGAGGCAAACGTTATCTCCTGACAGATGGTGTGGGTCAACCAGGTTAAGACAACCTGAGTCCAGGTGCCAGGCAGTCTGGGGAACATGTAACCTTTCTCACCTATGTTCTGATAAGGCCAGCATTTCTCAGAGAATTGGGAAGCACTAACCCCAAAACTGTGTACGCCTACACATCATAAAACTGACCAGCAGTTAATTAAACATTCCTCAGGTCAACTGTGTGTTTCATATCATGGGGTATGAAGCTGTTAGTTTTAACTGAGAGTCCACTGACATTCTGCCCAACATATCGTATTGGGCAGACTCCAGGCCCCCCCCCCCCGCAGAGGGATTTTAAAAAAGGGACAGGCTGCAAGCCTAAGGGTAGAGTGTAACACATCTCCTTAAGTGTAACATCGTAACAGAGGAGATCAAAGAACCTTCCTGCTCTGCACTTGGATCTGCTTACAAACCAAGATATATTGGCAAGTAACTTAACTCTTTAATGTCCTCCCCATTATCTCTGCTGTATCTTTATATACATTTATATATATATATATATATTTTTGTGACATCTCTTTGTAAATATTTTATTGCACCTGTTTGACTCTTTTAGTAATAAATCTTTCTTTCTGAAAGTGTTAAACTGTTTTTAAGCGCTTACTTGCAGTTCACGAATCCCTGCCTTTGAGGAGACGCTACTGTTTGTTATATCTCTGTATAGCAGCTCCATGGGCCGTGCTATATAGATCAATATTTCAATCATTATAATGTATATTTGATAACAGGAGTTTGTCAGTCTCCGACAAAAGTGGTGGTGGCAGTAGAGGGTTAGTTGCGTAATTAACCCGACCCAGTAACAAGCGCATTCAGGCTGCAGGCACCGATTGTCGCATGTTGGTGGCGGCGACCGTGGATCCGTGACAATAGGCAGCACTGATGCGCACTGATAGGTGGCACTAACTGGCACTCATAGGTGGCACTGACTGGCACTGATAGGTGGCACTGACTGGTATTGATAGGTAGCACTGACTGGCACTGATAGGTGACACTGAACGGTAGCTCAGATGGGCACTGATATGTGGCATTGATGTGCACTGGTAGGCACTGATATGTGGCATTGGTGTGGCACTAATGGGCACTTACAGGTGGCACTGCTGGGGCTACATTGATCATCGGGGTACCCTAATCATCAGTGCCCTGATAATCAGTGTACACGTCCCCTCTGAGGAATGCTGATTACCATCTCTCCTCTCCTCTCGAGCTGTCAGCGTGACAGCTAGTGAGGAGAGAAATGCCGATAACCGACATCTCCCTATTTACATGTCATCAGCTGTGATTGGACACAGCTGATCACATGACCAAGCCGACATCTTTGGCTCTTTCCATTGATTGGTGATTTGCTGTGTCTGAGGGACACAGCACACCACCGATCGCTGCGCTGCATGCTCCCGGAGTCGCGCATGCGTGGTTAGAGTGGGAGGTTGTCATATGACGTCGTTCCAGAACAAGAGAACTGCTTTGCGCCCATCATTACCTTATATGGCGGGCGGGAGGCGATAAAAGGTACTCCTGGCTAGTGCACTGATTGATTATTATTGTGTGATTGCTATAGTAAAATGTTCATGGTTAGTCCAATGCCGCTGCCTAATGGCAGCTATTTAAACTACTGGGAAGGGTTGAAAAGCCCAAGGAGGTTCTTTCAACTCTATAGTTCAACAGAAAAATAAAGCAAAAACCAGCATGGGCCAGGGTAGGAGCCTGATTTAGGACTAATGAGGACTTACTTGGATTGAGGTAGTCTTATGTCTCATTTGTTTGAAAATGTTTTTCAGGAAAAGAACAACCCAAAAACAGAATTTCACAGGGATAATTTACTAGGAACAGTGAATGACCTGTTCTTTGCTGCAACTGAGACTACAAGTATAACACTTCGATATGCCTTCTTGATACTACTTAAATACCCCGAGATACAAGGTATTGCCATCTTTTCCTACCAGAACAATAAGGGTCATTGTCCTTTCTAAACTGAAAAATGTAACTTTGGGATCATAAAGGGAGTCTGCTAAGTGTTGACAGGCTACCAATCTGCTAAGTGTTGCCAGGCTTTTGCTTGCTTCAAATGGTTTTGCTTTTCTATGGGAATGCAAAACCCACTTGTAGCAAGTCAAATGCAGATCAGAAGGAGGTCAGCTGCAGGTCAAATGCATCTTTCAATGAATTCTGATGTCATTGGCACAAGCCCAATGCAAGAATTAAAAAAACAAACATACATACTCACTTCCTTCTGCAGGATTGGTGTGATGCTGCAAGCTGTCCCGCAGCAGCTCTAAGCTCAAGAGTGATCATGTGACTGCTGATCGCTCAGTTTCGGGTCTGCTCTGAGCAGAGAGCAGTGACTGTGAATCACTGCTCTCTGCTCTGCCCCTGCAGTGCTCACTGGAGTGCTGGGCTGTGAATGGGGCGGGAAGGACTGGTTAAGACTCTCAGTGGTGTTCTGAGATGCTGAGCCAACTGCCTGTAAGGCATCTAGATGGATCCCAATATTACTGTCGGGATCAGTCCAGAGTCTGGAGCGGCTCTGTGACATCAGCTGACAGCTGACTTTAGCCTGCTGCTGGGTGATTCTGGTTCACAGGAAAGAACAAATAAATGTACCCCTGTGACCCACATGAGAATTAAGGGCAAAAGATCTTTGGCCATACCTCTCTTTTAATTCATTTTTTCATCTACACATTGCTTGACTGTACTAGCCCACATCATTTCCTGTAATCTGGTGATGCCTTTTGCATCTTACACACATAAAACCTAATGTGCGAAAAATCCTAATGTTAATAAACTTTTTTACAGCAACCAATCAGATTAAAACTGTTCTGAAATTTGAAATGTGGTGGTACGGGGGGCCCCACCAAGGAGGTTGTCTGATGTCTTTATTCCATAATTCCAGACACTGCCAGGTGTTACAGAAAGAAGTTGGGGGGGGGATCCCATTAAAATTTTGCTATGAAGCCCCATGAATTCAAGTTATGCCCCTGATTATTGTTGTGATGCTAGAAGCAGAGAGAGGAAGTTACTTGGCAGAGGCCTCTCTATGGAGCTGTGTTTAGCAAAGTACCGTATTACTTGGAAGTCAGATTAGAGTAAACTGAGGGGACATTCGGGCTTTAGCACAGTTGCTCTACTTACTGGATAGCGTTTGTAGCCCACTGAATGCTTTCAGGTTTACTAGGAACTGCCCTTTTATTAGAAAGTCAGTCATTATTTTTCAACAAATGCATGGTTGCAATTAATTTCACCTTTCTGAGATCATTAATTCATTAGTGGTCTTTGCTTAATTTTTCTTTGTTTGGCAAAACACAAATTAATTCCAATGTATGAATATGACTGATCTTGCATATATGTATGTGTTTAGCTTTCACAACATATAATATTATTTCATGCTCCTCTCTTTCCATGTGTTCCAGAGAGGATTCATAAAGAGATTGACAATGTGATAGGCAGTGATCGCTGTCCATCAGCGGAGGACAGAAGTAAGATGCCATATACAGATGCCGTCATTCATGAAATCCAGAGATTTGCTGATATTAAACCAGCAGGACTACTGCATGCAGCCAGCAAGGACACCAACTTTAGAGGATATCACATTCCAAAGGTGCTCTTCTTGGAGTTCCAAGATAGCCTGAGATGTTTATGTATTTTATCTACATCTATCATTATCTATCTATCTATCTATCTATCTATCTATCTATCTATCTATCTATCTATCTATCATATGATTTGATCAAAACAAGTGTGGTAAAAGAAAGGTAGGTATTCACAATGCCAGGGCAGGAGGTATAACATTTTCCTACCTTCACATGAGTCATTCTTGTACCAGCACTAACTATAGTGCACAGTGTATTTTGGTAATTTCCTTTGTTCCATACCAGAGTGAAGGATCAGCTGTTCTTACAGCAAGACTTTTCAAAAAATTGAAAAACCTCCCTTTGCAATAATAAGTGCCTCTCTGCACCAGAGGCACTTGTTATTGCTTTCTCGCTGTTAAAGAATGAAAGTGATTGTAAGTGCTGTTTTTTTTAAATACAAAGCTATGTGTAATAGAATTGCATAGAGCAGCACCTCCTCCTCTTCTTGGGTCCCATGCCAGCACTCTTGGATCCTCCTATTCTTGGCATACCACCTTAGGAAGCCACTTCCTATGGTGGCACACCTGCGGGCTTGCTCCCGACCAGCATTGCCTGCGTCCATAGACACAGACATTGCAGCTCAATCCTGCCCCCCACTCCCTTGTCACAGATGTTAATGCATTATATTATGAGGGGGGGGGGGAAACCAACACTAATGTCATACATCTGAGAGGATATGTTTTGTAGTTCTTGTAAGATGTCAGTGTTCACCCTGGTTTTGCTCTTGAGGAATCCTGTATTTGCCCTTATGTAACAGCCCTGCCCTTGGGTTGCTAAGGAGCCTTTTTTTTCTATCGCTCTAGCTGAGCAAGGGATATATAAGCAGGTTGTGGGAGGAGCCAAGAGATAACAGCGGGTGGAGTCCAGAAGGAATGAAACTGCTATTTCCACCAAAGATATGATATATACGCCATGAGTAAACTGTGATGGCTGTAACTCTCCTGGTGCTAGGGAACAGGCTGGTTGTAAAAGAAATGTCAAACTAAGCAGTTTCTGCACCGCTGAGACATTATGCAATATGCTTTACTGGCCTTGTGCAACAAAGTGTATTCTGGACTCTTGAACAAGCCTAGGACTGATGTAACATGGAACCTGAATGTTTATGAAGAGCTGTCCGGGCTTAGTTGGAGCCTCAACTCTTACTGGCCCTGCAAAGCTATACCATGGGCTGCACTCTGCATTCCTTCTAGGCATTACAATTCTTCATTTTTAATACTTTAGTACTTTTTGTAATGCTTTAATACTACCTTCTTTTTTCCTGCATCTGTTTCCAGTTAACCAATTCAATTCTTTTATTTTAGGGAACGTTAGTGTTTCCAATCCTAACTTCAGTCTTGAAGGACCCCAAACAGTTCAAAAACCCTGACAAATTTGACCCTGGACATTTCCTTAATGAGAATGGCACCTTTAAGAAGAGTGATGCCTTTATGCCATTTTCAGCAGGTATCATCTTGTAGTTAATCTGTCTATTTAAATACAAGTATTGGTAAGCATTTTTGGATAGACCGTGGGCTCTTAATTTGAATTATGGTTGTGTTCTGGAACATAGGCTCAATTTACAAAGCTAACATGTCAGAATAAGAACCTTTATTTTCAGAAAGTGACAGTTGTGTTTTCTTTCTTTTTTCCCAGGAAAACGTATGTGTATGGGGGAGGGTTTGGCTCGCATGGAACTCTTCCTCTTTTTTGCAACCATTCTGCAAAGATTTACTCTGAAACCCACTGTGAACAGAAAGGACATAGAAATTACACCAGAGCCCAAAAGCAATGCTTCCAGACCTCGTGATTATGAGATGTTGGCTGTGCCTCGCTGAGGGACCATTGTATACTCTGGTGTTATTGAATATTTTGTTCATGTTTTTAAGAGTACCAATCACTTTAAAATTTGTAAATAGTAATGCCAAATCTTGTAGTCTTTCATTATTCTCTCAATAATGTTTTTTGCACTACCCCTTAGTAGTCGCTAAGTTATTTTCGGGCTCCCTGTCGCACTTGACCCCATTCTGAAAGCCCAGCCCCTGCTGACACCACAGTACACTTCTGGCCAAAGGAAACTCTCTCAATATTACCAGGAAATACACTCACACACAGGTTAGAGTGATCTGGTATTTTGTTTATATTAGAGTTGAATATGTGTACAGTAAACCAGCACAAAATTATAGATGTGCATATAATAACAATTATCCATCTTAGCAACGTTAAGCAAAAGTCAACACATACAACAAAAATCTTATTCAGTTCTGGACGTCCTGTAATTCAGAATTTAAGCAAAGGCCTCAACTCTGACATGTTTCTGTCCCCAGTGAGCAAAGGAAAACTATTAAAGAGTAAGCCTAGCTCACTTTGGGCCCTCAGAGGCTGATGACAAGGTTCAAGTCTGAGGTAAGGAAAGAACTCTTTAATTAGGAAGGCTAATGTCCCTTTAACTTCAGTGGAAGATCTTCTGCACACTCGCTGGGGCCCAGTTAGTGCACTACAAGAATTCAGATCTTCTTGCAATAGGTAGAAGTCCTTCAAAAAGATGTATGCAAGCAAAGGCACTACCCCTTACAGCGGTATTTAACGTGGGCAGTACCCCTTTATTACACAAGATGAGATGCAAGTTTTAAGCATGAGGTTTAAGGGGTGGGCAGAAGCACTTATTGGTAAGGGTTCATTCCTATCTAGGCTGCAGTAGCAATTGGCAACAATGACAAGTGTCCCTTGATGAATGTAAGCCAATTGTGGAGGAAGCAGTGGTGTGGCTTGGTCTGCAGAGGGTGGACACTGCAGTAGGCTCTGATGACTGGATTATGCTGGATATGTGTTTGCTAATAGGCTGGCTGAACTAGGCCTCAATTTACTGTAACTTGTGAACAATGTTAGTAACTAGATAGAGAATGGCTGATTCAAGAGAATGTCAGTGACAACTTAATTGGCTGGAGAATGGGACTCCCTCACCAGATCTGTGGCATCATCCCAGTCACTGGCGGTTTTGCTGTAGATGGGGCCTCCAGCAGTCCTGCGGTTCCTTCTCCAGAGTTTGTTCTTCACTGCAGCACTCCAGGTCACCGGCAGACAGGATAGTTCTCCAAACTCTTTGGTGATGTCAGCGGTCAATTATTCCTCCTTTTTTCTCCACTCTCTCACTCTAAGGCCAGACCCGGTCCTCTGGTGTTCTGCACAACTTTCTCTCATCATCCTTCCAGCTCTCTCCCAGCTCACATTCTGCCTCCCTTTCCTGGGGTTCTACAATTATGTCCCTGCCCACACCCCAAATGTAGTCCCCAAATTTGCTGCCTTCCAACTAAGTCCTGTGGTTCAGCCTATAAAATCCATAAAGCTTTCACCAGAGGGTGTGCCACAGAGTTTCAGAACACTGCCACCTTGTATCTCTTTTCTGTTTCAATATTTTTATTAAGAAAGTTTTGTTTTAGGAATACAACAAGCTCAAGATACACCCACGCAGGGGCAGAGCAGAACATTACATTACATCGAGTTTATATAGCGCCAAAGGGTTTGCTCAGCGCTGTACAATAGAGGGGGGAACAATACATGAAACAGTACAGCAACTACAAACAGCACACGAGGGGTTAGAGGGCCCTACTCTTTCGAGCTTACAATCTAGGAGGGAGGGGGTAGTGGTACAGGAGGAAGTGGCTGTGGGGGGTGGAGTGGTAGGAGGAATGAAGGAGAACGGCTGTTAGGTGAGGGTGGGGTAGGCTTCCCTGAAGAGGTGGGTTTACAGGGAGCGCCTGAAGGTGAGGAGGGAAGGTGACAGTCTGATGGATTGGGGTAGTGAGTTCCAGAGGATGGGGGAGGACCTGGAGAAGTCTTGCAGACGCACGTGGGAGGAGGAGACCAGGGAGCAAGATAGAAGGAGGTCCTGTGAAGAGCGAAGGTTACAGTTAGGGTGGTACCTGGGAATCAGGTTGGTGAGGTAGTTAGGGGCAGTGTTGTGAATGGCTTTGTAGGTCAGAGTGAGTAGTTTGAATTTGATGCGTTGGGCGATAGGGAGCCAGTGGAGGGATAGGCAGAGGGGGGTGGCAGAGGTGGAGCGGTTGGTGAGCTGAATGAGTCTAGCCGCTGAGTTCAGGATGGTCTGAAGCGGGGAGAGCCTGCACTGGGGTAGGCCGGTGAGAAGGGAGTTGCAGTAGTCGAGGTGTGAGATAATCAGGGAGTGTACGAGTAGTTTAGTGGTGTCTGGGGTAAGGAAGGTGCGTATCTTGGCGATGTTGCGAAGGTGGAGCCTGCATGTGTTTGTAAGTGATTTGACATGAGGTTGGAAGGAAAGGTTTGAGTCCAGAATGACGCCAAGGACTTTGGTTTGCGGGGCGGGATTGATGGTGGTGTTGTTGGTAGTGATGGATAGGATGGGGGGGGGCACGGGCAGGGGGGAAGACAAGAAGCTCGGTTTTGGAGAGGTTAAGCCTGAGGAAATGGAGCGACATTCAGTCAGAGATGTCGTTTAGGAGGTGAGTTATGCGGGCGGAGAATGTGGAGGTGAGGTGGGGGGTGGAGAGGTAAATTTGAGTGTCATCAGCGTAGAGGTGGTAGTTGAAGCCGTGGGAGTGTATGAGTTTGCCAAGGGAGGAGGTGTAGATGGAGAAGAGAAGGGGTCCAAGGACAGAGCCCTGGGGGACCCCAACAAAGAGCGGGAGGGAAGGGGAGGTGGCACCATTGTAGGAAAATCTGAAGGAGCGTCGGGATAGGTAAGAGGAGAACCAGGAGAGAGCGGTGTCTCTGATGCCAAGGGAGAGTAGTTTATTAAGGAGGAGGGGGTGGTCAACTGTGTCGAAGGCCACAGAGAGGTCCAGGAGGAGGAGGACAGAGTAGTCGCCTTTAGCTTTGGCGGTTAGTAGGTCATTGGTGATTTTGAGGAGTGCGGTTTCGGTGGAGTGTAGGGGACGAAAGTCAGTTAGGTGGGCGCTTAGGCGGTTATAGACTAAGCGCTCAAGGAGCTTGGAAGTGAGTGGCAGCAGGGAGATGGGTCTGAGGTTGTTTGGGTCAGTGGGGTCCAGGGAGGGCTTTTTGAGTATGGGGGGGATGTGCGCATGCTTTAGGGGGGAGGGGAATATGCCGGTAGAGAGGAAGAGATTTAAGATGTGGGTGAGGGAGCGGATGAGGGAAGAGGGGGGTGACCGGAGGAGTTGAGAGGGGATAGGGCCCAGGGGGCAGGTAGTGAGGCGGGCTTCTGAGAAGACCCTGGTGACTTCCTCAGTGGTAGCGGGGCTGAAGGAGTGCAGAGCTGGGGGGTTACGGTAAGCGGGGTCTTGGGTGTGGTTGGGGGCAGTGCGGTTGCGAGGTCAGAGGAGGGAAGAGATGAGGGGGAGATGGGGGGGGGAGGCTAGGTAGGGAGGTAGATTGCGAGTTGACTATGTCCTTACGGATTGCGTCAATCTTGTTGTGGAAATCAGTGGCAATCTCGCGGGCGGTAAGTGAGGTACTGAGTGGAGGGGGGGTTGAAGGTGGAGTTGAAGGTGGAGAAGAGTCGGCGATGGCAGGTGGAAAGGGTGTTGATCAGGTTTACGAAGTAAGCCTGCTTGGCGGCGTGGAGGGAGAAGGTGTAAGTGAGGAAGGCAGATTTGTAGAGGGAGAACGCACGAGGGGACCTGGTTTTGCACCATAGTCTCTCTAGCGCGACTGCGGCATTTGAGGCATTTAGTATGGTCGTTCTGCCATGGTTGGAGCGGTCTAGGTTTGATGTTGCATGTGGTTAGGGGTGCCAGAGAGTCTAGTGTAGCTGAAAGTGAGTCGTTGTACGTGGTGGTGGCTAGGTCAGAACATGACAGTGGAAGGATGCTGTCGTGTAGGCGGTCGGCAGCCGAGTGGAGGGGGGCCGTGTTCAGGTTGCGGAGGTTGCGGCTGGTGATGGTTTGGTGCTCTGGGGGGGGAGTTAGGGGAAGGGGAGATGGAGAACGTGAGGAGGCGATGGTCGGAGAGAGGGAAGGGGGTGTTAGTGAAATGGTTGAGGGTACAGAGGTGGGAGAAGATGAGGTCCAGGGTGTTCCGATTGATGTGGGTGGAGGATTGAGTGTGCTGTGTGAGCGCGAAGGAGGAGGTTAGGTGGAGGAGTTGGGAAGTAGCCGGGTTGTTGTCGTTGATGGGGATATTGAAGTCCCCAAGGATGATGGTCGGTAGTTCAGAGGAGAGGAAGAAGGGAAGCCAGGCGGCGAAGTCATCCAGGAAGCGGGGTATGGATCCGGGAGGCCTGTAGATCACTGCGATCCTTAGGGGGGTGGGGGTGAAGAGCCGGATGCAGTGAGCCTCAAAGGAGGAGAAGGTTAGGGAGGGGGGGTTAGTAGGACCTGGAAGGTGCTCAGCGGTGATAGGAGCAAGCCAACACCACCACCTTTGTGACCGCTCAGTCTTGGTGGATGGGACCAGACGAGACCTCCATAGGAGAGTGCCGCATGGGAGGTAGAGTCAGTGGCCTGTACCCAGGTTTCGGTGATGGCTAGGAGGTTGAGGGAGTGGGAGATAAAGAGGTCATGGATGGCGGTAAGCTTGTTGAACGGGCATTCAGTAGTGCAACCGAGAGAGGGGGGATGGATGCGGGAGGGGTGAGGTGGTGAGGGGCCAGGGTTCGGGGAGATGTCCCCAGCGGATAGGAGAAGGGTGAGGAAGGTGGCATGGGAATGGGAAGTCCAGGAGCGTGTGGGTCTGATAGTGGTGGCACGTGGGTCGACGGGGGAGTGGAGTAGCAGGAGGAGGTGGTGAGTGCCATAGTGGGGAGAGGGGAGAAGTGAAGGGGCAATGTAGAGCTGTTTTGGGGGGGTAGGTGGGTAGAGGGAGGCGATTTTGGAGGAGACCATTTGAGTCCTTCTGTATGGGGAGAGTGAGAATGGAGGGCAGCAGCTGGCTGGCTGCAGTCTGTGGGTGCAGTATGCTGGCGTCCGTGGGTGCTGCGGCACGTCTTCAGTGGGTCCGGTGGTTCGGCGAGCGGAGGGGTCGTAGGGTGCGATGACTGGGGGTGTTGGTAGGCACGGCGACTGGTGATGCTGGCGGCTCGGTGACTGGAGATGTTGAGGCCAGATGTCAGGTGCTGAGGGCTCGGCGTCAGGAGGCGCTGAAGGTGCTAAAGGGCGCAGCGTCAGGAGGTGTTGAAGGGTCGTCGTCAGGAGGTGGTGTGGACCGACGTCTGGAGGTGGAGAGGGCTAGGCGTTGGTAGGTGCAGTAGGGCTCGGCGTTCGTGGGCGAAGTGAGCCAGTGCATGCGGATGTTGCGGGTCAGCGACTGAGGGTGCTAGGGGCCCAGCATCTATGGGAGCGGTAGGGCCTGGTGTCAGTGGGTGCTGAAGGCTGCGTGGCAGGCTTGACTCCGCAGGATTGGACAGGACTCAGGGCTGTATGGTGGTAGGTGCCCGGGCGCGTGGTACCCAGAGGGGAGCAGGGAGGCAACTGGTAGTGGAGGCTTACCCTCTCGGTGCGGGTGGCGGAGGTGCGGCGACGTCTTGATTCGCTGGGTGGCCTGGAGAGGTCCCTGGTCCGTGGCTGGGTGCCGGCTGATGCAGGGTGCTGGGTGGTCTGAAGCAGCCCCTAGGCTGGGGCAGGGTGCTGGGTGCAGGTAGCTGGGTGCCGGTAGCTGGGTGTCCTGAGGTGGTAGCTGGGTGCCGGTAGCTGGGTGCTGGGTGACCCTCTCGGTGCAGGTGGCGGAGATGCGGCGACGTCTCAATTTGCTTGGTGGCCTGGAGAGGTCCCTGGTCCGAGGCTGGGTGCCGGCTGCTGCAGGGTGCTGGGTGGTCTGAAGCAGCCCCTAGGTGCCGGGTGCAGGTAGGTGGGTGCCCGGTAGCTGGGTGCTGGGTGTCCAGAGATGGTAGCTGGGTGCCAGTAGCTGGGCACAGGGTGGCCTGAGGTGGGCCCAGAGCCGTTGGGGAGGGCTCAAGGGAGACAGGCAGGCCAGTGGGCTGGGTGGCGGAGCAGTGGGCCTGAGCTGGTTCCTGGTGGTCAGGGATGGGCCCAGGGCTGGTGAGGTGGGCCCTGCGGAGGCTGGCAGGTCGGCAGGGATCGGGGGACGGAGCGGCGGAGGCCTGGGCTGATGCCCGGCGATCCGGTTTGGCCGCGGCTTCGGGTGCGGGGTAGGCCGCAAGTCCCGGAGCTCCGGGAAAAGATCCGGTGGCCTTCCCTGGCCGACGAGCAGGGACCAGAGAGTCGTGAGGGCCCCGCTAGGGTCCGCTGCCACCCAGATGGCAGCGGATTGGGGCCAGGGGTGCAGGAGCTCGCCGCCACACGTCCGGTCCGCCGGATGTCCGAATAAAAGGACAAAATTTGCTTCCTTCCAACTAAGTCCTGTGGTTCAGCCTATAAAATCCATAAAGCTTTTCACCAGAGGGTGTGCCACTGAGTTTCAGAACACTGCCACCTTGTGTCTCTTTTCTGTTTAAATATTTTTATTAAGAAAGTTTAGTTTTAGGAATACAACAAGCTCAAGATACGCCCACGCAGGGGCAGAGCAGAACAATAACACATAAACAGATACATCCAGCTGACTTGTATTAGCCAAATAACGAAACGTCCAATGACATCAAGGAGGGACGGCAAAAAGCCAAACCAAATAATAGCAGCAGTAATGCAACATATTACCGGAAAAAGAAGAGGAAAGAAAAAAGGTTACCTTGTGTCTCTTTTGACATCCTGCAGTTTGAATAATAGCAGGGTGTTACATGTTCTATAAACAAAAAGTCCCTGAGTGATAGCACCTGCCGGGGTCCTGAGTTTAATTCAAACCATGAATATCATTTGACTAGAATCTATCTGTTCATCCCAAGAATGTGTGAGATTCCTCTCAGGAAACATTATTATAAGCTTTGATGGGCCCAGAAATGGCATGTGAATAATTCAGTGTAAAACACTTCAAAATATGAAATAAAGTACTGTTAAAACACAGGAAAAGTCTTGGTGCAATGAAAATAATGTGGGATTAAAGGATAAGTTCATCTTTAAAAACAAAAATAATACATGCAGATCTTTTTGCAGATAAAGAAATATGAATTTATTATTTTTTTTACTTGGAGCTTGTAAAGCTTTGCACCCATGGTCAACATACAGTGGGTGTCATGCAGGACCTATGCAGACTTGTCAGTGTATCTGTCTGCTCATACCTCTTACGGGCAGGCAGATACACACTGACAGGAAGGGACAATGAACTACTGCAGTGCTCAACAGCCCCCCACTCCCACTTCAGTCTTGTAGCAGGTCCCAGAAGATTGTAGGACCATTCACAATGTGCAGCGCTGCTTGTACATGCACAGTGGGCCCCAGACGGTGAAGCTGCAAGCTGTCACTGCCTAGTGCCCACACTTAAGATGCCGGTGCTGGGGACAGAAGACGGCTTGGGTGAGCACAATGCTGGATCAAGGGACAGGTAAGTGGCTGTTTTTCAAACGTCAACAGTTACAGTTTTTGTAGCTGCTGATTTTTATTTTTTTCACAGGGGACTGAAGCTCCGCTTTAAGCGCACATGTCATCATATCCAGGGAGTTGTTCCAGCCATTCAACTTCCATCTTCAACTCCTTCCGCTGTACCTCCACTCTCATAGATATGAGAACATGCAAACAAAAAAGAAACAAAATAGTGATCTCTTTGCACAACTAAATATACAAAAATATAAAGTATAAAAATACCATGCATATAATGTTAAATAAACATGTAACACTTTAAAATTGCACATTGCTAATGGTGACAAACTACAGTACATTAAATTATCCATAGGTTACCATTTTAAAGTCTTTACAGTGGGGGTCAGCAACCAGTAAATCTACTAGTAGATCTCGGCCAGGTGACTGGAAGATCATGGTCTGGGTTTGCTGACCTGCCATCCCAGAGCATCAAAGCGAATGCAATACAGCGGAACTACTTGCAAAGTTGGAGATGTAGTAGGGAGCAAGTACCGCATAAGCCGATGCCTCCTCTATAGTGTTGGCTCCTGTCCCATGCTGAGTGATACCAACTTCACTACACCACTTATCCCGACTAGCGGATTCCAGGGTGATGCCAGCAGCAGGAAAGATCTTCAGGTCAGTGTGAAGCAATACACTGGTCATAATAGTATTTTTCTATAGTGCTTTCACATTGTTGTGCTGCAATTTATCCACACCGGATACAGTGCAGTGTGCCTTCAGCTTTCCTGTAGGTTTGCTGCACTTAGCCGTAGACTTCTATTACTGTATATCCTGCTACTTTGATGCACTTTTTGAAATCGCACCAAAACTCCTGAATGCAGGAGTTTTGGTGCACTTTCCGAAAGTGCAGCACACCTGCAGGATATAATAGAAGTCTATATTGAAGCACAACAAACCCAGAAAAGTCACAGATGCACTGCACTGCACCCACTTTGCTGGTAAACCTCAGCACATCAATGTGAACATAGCCTTATAGGGGGCTCAGAACATTAAGGGTCTATTTGCAGTTTGATGGGGTGGTAAAACCCTATAGTAAGATGTGTTTTAGCACCCTGCCCCAACCGCACCCCTTTAGGTGCAGTGGTCAGGGGTGTACATGTGTCACAGCCGCAGCAGGAGTTATATGCCCTCTCATGGTTGGTGGGTGTAGCACCTTCCAAGCATGACCCATTCAAGTAAATGAGGCCACTCTGCAAGTGCCCTGAAACCTTGTGCAGTACAGCAAACAAGGGGTTAAAGCGGGCAGCATTGTGTTGCTTTCTCACCACCTCCTTTAACCCCTTGGACCTCGCAGAAGCATGTAGTTGCGGGGAGCTTGCAAAGTGGCCCTATTTACATAGGTCATGATTGGCAGGCGGTAGTATCCACCAAAAGCAACAGGGGGTTTAATTTCTGTGTGTAAACATTTGGCTAAAGGGGGTAAGGATTGGAGGCAGTAAAAACACCCCCTGTTATGTGTGAATGAGCCCTAAGGTTGCTGCTGCTGAATGCAACTGAGGACTCATTCACAAGTGCAAGGATTTGGAGGACCCCCCTCTGCCACCTGTAAATGTGATCAAGTGGCTCTATAGCTGCTTGAATCACTTCTTCATCGAAGGAAACTGCGGGTTAAACATTTTGTTACTGTGATGAAGCCTGCAACTACATAACAATATACATATGAATTCCTACAGGCAGGTAGTGATTAAAAACCTACATGGTTATTAATGATTAGCATAGCTTTACAATATGTTATGCAATATGCCTGTAAATGGACCAAACTTCAACACACCCTATCTGTCCTCACGTGACAGATGGAATGCTGCCAAGCTCGTTCTCACAAATAAATACAGAAGTTCA
Organism: Staurois parvus; assembly: GCF_062004578.1. NCBI lineage: Eukaryota > Metazoa > Chordata > Amphibia > Anura > Ranidae > Staurois > Staurois parvus. The sequence goes on along the minus strand of NW_028318542.1, from coordinate 2,518,610 downwards.
AGGTTTGTAGAAAGTACAGAAAGAATATTGTCAGGATGGCGGTGAATATAGCCACGACACTTCTCCTCGCTTCTGGTGTGACTCTTCTGATTTACCTCATTAAATGGTGGATGAATGTAAAGAAGAAGGATTTGCCACCAGGGCCCACCCCTCTGCCACTTCTGGGGAATATTCTGCAGATTAGTACCACTGAAATGCCACAGTCTCTGGTGAAGGTAAGAATAATTATGCTGGATATTCAAAAACAATGCTCTCTTCTTGTATTCTAGGAAGAAATCTCTCAGGAGTGTCAAAAAAGTGCTACCTTTTCCAGTCTATGAGTCGTGTTAATTTCAGAATGTACAGTTGTGGCCAAAATTATTCAACCCCCACTGAAATTGAGTGTTTTGGCCAGTTTGACATTGCTTTTGATCATTCAGTCATCTTGCTTACATTTACATTAAAGAGGCACTTGTAGGTCAGACAAATATAACATAACAGTTATAATGAAATAACCACAAATGTCTTTTCTGTGCTCACAGCATTATCAGTTTTATTCAACCCCCAAGTGACATTCAATCTTAGTACTTAGTACAGCATCCTTTTACAGTTATAACAGCTTTTAAACGTGAAGCATAGCTTGACACAAGTGTCTTGCAGCGATCTACGGGTATCTTCGCCCATTCTTCATGGGCAAAGGCCTCCAGTTCAGTCACATTCTTAGGCTTGCGCACTGCAACTGCTTTCTTTAAGTCCCACCAGAGGTTCTCAATCGGATTTAAGTCTGGTGACTGCGATGGCCACTCCAAAATGTTCCAGCCTTTCCTCTGCAACCATGCTCTAGTGGACTTGGAGGTATGCTTGGGATCATTGTCCTGTTGAAAGGTCCAACGTCTCCCAAGCCTCAGGTGTGTGACGGACTGCATCACGTTTCCATCCAATATCTCCTGGTACTGAAGAGAATTCATGGTACCTTGCACACGCTGAAGCTTCCCTGTACCTGCAGAAGCAAAACAGCCCCAAAGCATGATTGACCCTCCACCATGCTTCACAGTAGGCAAGGTGTTCTTTTCATCATAGGCCTTGTTCTTCCTCCTCCAAACATAGCGTTGATCCATGGGCCCAAACAGTTCTAATTTTGTTTCATCAGTCCACAGAACACTATCCCACAACTTTTGTGGTTTGTCCACATGGCTTTTGGCATACTGCAGTCGACTCTTCTTATTCTTTGGAGACAGCAAGGGGGTACGCCTGGGAGTTCTGGCACGGAGGCCTTCATTACGCAGTGTGCGTCTTATTGTCTGGGCTGAAACTTCTGTACCCACATCTGACAAATCTTTTCTCAGTTCCTCAGCAGTCACACGGGGACTTCTCTCCACTCTACGCTTCAGGTAGCGCACAGCAGTCGAAGTCAGCATCTTCTTTCTGCCACGACCAGGTAGCGTTTCAACAGTGCCCTTTGCCTTGAATTTGCGAATGATGCTTCCTAAGGTGTCTCTTGGTATGTTTAACATCTTTGCAATCTTCTTATAGCCATTGCCCTTCCTGTGAAGAGAAATCACCTCTTCTCTTGTCTTCCTGGACCATTCTCTTGCCTTCACCATGTTTGTAACCACACCAGTAAATGTCTAGAAGGAGCTGAGTATCACAGTCATTTTAAAGCTGCCTAATTGGTGCTTATTATGCTTGATTGCTGCTCGGTGACATCCACAGGTGTTTTCAATACCTGATGGAAAGCACCTGTATGAACCTCTGTTCTTCAGAGTGGTAGTCTTTAAGGGGTTGAATAATTGTGGCAATGAAGAAACCACATAAGAACCATTTACTACTGTATTACATAAACAATTGATGTCATTTTAGTTGCATTTGGGTAGTTACAACGTCCTTGTAGGATTTGATTCTGAATACAATTCCAAATGTACACTATAGTCCCTAAACCCCTTTACAGCATTGGGGGTTGAATAATTTTGGCCACAACTGTAGGTGAAAACTCCATAGCTTAAGAAGACCTGGGAAGTCTTGAATAATGACTAACTGGGTGATAGGTTGCTTCTGTAGGTTCCCATTCAATCCCCCACCTGTGCAACCCCTGAATATCCAATGAAGATGCCACACTTATATTATTAAGCGGTAAACAAGAAGATATGGAGAGAAAAGAGAAAGGGAGGAACCATAACAATCTGGTCTCTTTTTACTCTAATAATATACTTTCCTGGGTTTTGGTTTAAATAGGGTCATCTGGAAATAAATTCATGATGTATGAAAATGCCTGCTCGGCAGTTCAGGAATTAGTCTGTTATATAGGATATATATACTGTATCTAACACGAAAATTAGGGAGGCTTTGATAGACAAGCCTTGCTCTTGGGAAATTTTTCTATTGGGGTTGTTCAGTAGTCTATTGTTGACTACCTTAGTTGGATACTATTGCAGTGCTACCCCCGAAGGAGCCCCTTTTTAACTTTGGGTTCTATGTTTAGTGCCTCGAACAACCTCTGTTGACTAAAATTCACTGCAAGCATGAATAATTACACGAGAGTAAAACACCTTTAACCTGGCTGTGGGTAACAACCTGTAAATAGACACACACCTGTTTAGTGGTAAATGCTCTTAGCCTGGGTTCACATACATGCGGTGCGGTATATCGCATGTGATTCTCACCACACCGCATTCCTGTGCAAATCAGATACGGTTTGTGTGCAGTGCGATTGGAGCCATACATTTCGTATGGCTCTAATCGCACCGCAGCCGCACCAAAAATGTGCAAGACCCTTTCTTGGGTCCACACTAGAATCGGATTGCATAGGTATTCACACCTATGTGATCTGATTCTGCACATTGCACCACGTTTTGCGGACCGCTTTTGGGGTGTTGTTAACTTAACATACACACCCGCAGCAGTTCATATGAACGGGGTGCAATTCTGATGCATTGCACAGAAAATGCTGAAAATTCTGCACTGCATCAGTGTGAACAAGGGCTCAATCTGTTGATATGGATTGGAATAAAAAAAAATTGAACGTAGATGAAATCCCAGCTGATTATAACACAGTCTGCTAGACAGAGTAATAACTACCGGTATGTTAAATTGGCAAAAAAAATCAGATTTTTTACTCTTAACAAGAATCAGAAGGGTAAATGAGTAAATCAGCAATAAATAATATTAGTAAACATTAAATGCAGTATCAATGATGGTAACACTACAATAGGTTAGAGTGCACTTTGTAATACAGTGTCTCCTATGAGGTACCTCTTTAACTAAAAAAAAACACAAGGCCTCAGGGCAGTAACTGTTAGGGACAGTCTTTAACCTCCTTAGCGGTTTTCCCGAGTGTAGCTCGGGGTAGAATTTCTATACCAAGAACGGTAACCCCGAGCTACACTCGGGCTTACCATGCAGCGTTCTCTGGGGGTCCCTGCAGCACTTACCTTGTCCTTCGCTCCCACGATGGTCCCCTGCAGCGTCCACGTCAATCTCCTTCGGCGGATGCCGGCATCTGGCTTCCGTGTTCCGGTCCCCGTGACGTCGGAACGTTCGGGCGGCGGAACCGGCGGGAAATTTGAAATTTTTAAAAAATGACATTTTTGCTGTCATTGCTTTTTCACTGCATTTCACATACATTTTGTCCCCACTGCTTTGTCCTGTACCCTGCCTGCATTTTGACTGTTCTTTCTGCCTGGAAACTTAGAAAAGTCCATGGTGTCCAAAAAGCATCCCTTTACGTCAAAAGCAGTTTTAGAACAGCGATAGTAAATCAGAACCACTTGCAGAATTGAGTGATAATGATTTGTGGGGAAATTCCTCATCAGACACTGAAAACGATTTTGCGACTTTGCTCAGCGATGTGCGAATTTGCCTCTGTATTTCAAATTTCAGTGTTTTTGGTTTGATTATATTATTGAATTAAATTTATTATTATTATATTATTATTTTTTATGATTATTTATTAAATTATAATTTATGATTTTGTGTTTCAAGTTTTATCATATCCGGAATGTTTAATAGACTCTTTTTCGGATAGATTTCAGTGAGTTATTCCTAAAAATTACAGCCTACAATTAAAAACTACATATTTCCATGCAAAAAAATGGTACCGCTTTCAGCACAAAATTCCTGACATGATCATACCGCCAGGGAGGTTAATCCTGACTCTTCAGCTAAAGTAATCATTGGGGCCCATTGATGTGCGTTAAGGCTTCCAACAAGGCCAGCAGTAGTAAAGTTGTGAAGTAGCTGATAGATTGTTCCTAATGGTTCATTCTCTAATGGTGGTAACAAGTAGAGGCTGCAAGGACCTCTCACCACACCCAGTGATCCCTTTGATGGGGTATCCGCTCACTCCGGGTTGTCCTGGTTACTCAGGAAGGCAGTTTCTTCCATCCACTAAATCTGGTCACAATCAATAAATCAATAAACATATTTCTTTGAAGACAGCACACCTCCAAATCCACATCAAATACATAACAGTGGAATTTAGATATATCATAACTTTAACAAACAATACATAGACTTTAAAGCAATTGTCTATCAAAGGGCAAAAGAGGAGAGCTTCACTGGTGTGTTCTTCTGGGAGCTGAAATGGCACTGCAGTGACTTGTGGATAAATGTGAGCCACCGCATCTCAATGCCACTGCTATGAGATGGACTGTATTGAAATCATACTCTTGAAAAAAAAGGCAGACAGTATAATAAGCTGAGATTGGTACATTTCCCAGCATACACCAGTTGCCGTACCATCGGTGCGTCTCACTGCTGTGAACGAGTCCTAATGGCATTCTTTTTCCCCACGTCATTTTTTTTTACCTTCATTGCCTGCAGTATCTGCTTCAGTCTGTTCTCCTTGATCATGGCACAGGGCAGTGGAGGCAACACCCTGCCTGTATGTCCTCTGACTAGTCTCCCTGCAGTAGGGATGCAGAAGAAGCTCTGTGCTACAGTATATTGCTGTCCAGGGGCGGACTGACAACTCATGGGGCAATAGGTGATCATGGGGCCTCTGTGTCCTTGCCCAAATTCAAAAAAGCCTATGAAAAAGGTACCAGGGGCATCTCATGGGGCCCCCTACTGACCCAAGGCCCTCGGGCAGTGCCCAAGTTTCCAAATGGTCAGTCCACCCATGTTGCTGTCTGTCCAGAGTGAGAGCAAGACCCTGTTGTCACTACTCCCAATCAGCTGAATGCAGGGCCAAACATTAGAGCAGCTTAGCCAGAACTCTAATAATCACTCTGATTAGCTGGAGTCTTTGGGTAAAATATTCCCAGGTATGCATAATACATCACAGGTTTTATGGGATAATAATATGTATAAAAATATTTTAAATACATATATTATCTTATGGGAATATTTTATTGCATAATCTAGGAGTAAAATTGGAAACAGATTATGTTCTCTTCTTCCATTGTCATTATACTGTTGAAATCTGGCTATAGATTTTAGGGGGTGGCCAGATGTGCAGGGACAGTCATGACAACCCTCAGGCTAGAAAATGTTCAATAGGATGCACAGACCTTCATAAACTTGTACGCTCAGCTCTGCCTTTTCAAACAGTAAAGGGAATGAAGCACACACAGTTGATACCAAATAACAAAATAGGCTGCATGGTTGAAAAGGACTGAGATGGGTTTTGGGACTTCAATGATGTGAATGAGTTAAGGAAGGTGTGTTGCAATGTCTTGCTGTTGGTGAAATATCTCCATGCACATGGCCAGTCTAAGACATCAAGACAGTTGTTATATAGAAACACATTAGGCTATATCCACACAGTCCCAGCTTTTCTTAAACCTATACAACTCTGAAAATACAAATTTCCATCAACAGCTCAGTGAAACGTATGGACCTGTGTATACAGTCTACCTGGCCACCAATCGAGCGGTCATGCTGATTGGCTACGATGCTGTGAAGGAGGCCCTGGTTGATCACAGTGATGTTTTCAGTGACAGAGGGGATATGGATCTAATAGAATTACTCTTTAAAGATTTTGGTAAGATCCTAAAAACAAAATAATTATCCTAAATTGGTGCCATATGCTTTCATTAACTTGTTTACATGCCTTGTTGATATGTGTGTACCTGGTGTGTACCAGCTGCAATCATTTAGAATTAATGTAAAGACTTCTAAAACTGTAAACATTGCAACATAAAGGTCAGATTAAACTTATTAAATGTTCACTCTATTAAACATGGACGCACACATGAGGAAACCAAACTTCCAGTTTTTGCTCTTTCTTATCCTGACTGGTCAGCAGATTGGCATGCTGAACTCAGTTTGAAACCATCACCTGTTAGAACCTTTTGATCTTGTGTAGCAAAACACTAATGCTGGTGGCCAAAAAAGACTTGGGGTCCTTTTACACCAGTGTTCCCTTTTTTTTCCATCAGTCCTGTCACGTTTTTTCAAAGAAAAAACGGATCAGTTTTCCTCAGTTTACATAATTTTTTTCATTAGTTTACATCCGTTTTTCATCTGTTTACATCAGTTTTTTTTCATAAATCTTTTATCTGTTCATATTTGCTTACACCTGTTTTATATCCGTTTTCATTAATTTCACATCCATTTACATCCATTTTTCATCTGTTTTCATCTGCTTACGTCAGTTTTTCGTAGTGGTGCACCAAAATAAAAATTCTGGTGCTGAAACCGAAATTTCAAAATGCACTTGGCAGAAAACCGAGACCGAAATGCACAGTTTTTAAAAATGAATATATATTTTTTAGAAAAAATACACTTTGATTAAAAAAACAAAATAAAACAATTTTTTTGTAAAATATGAAAGAGGATATTATGGCGAGTAAGTAGATACAACATGTGACACTCTAAAATTGCACACGCTCGTGAAATGTCATGAAACTGCGGTACTTAAAAATCTCCATAGGTGATGCTTTAAAATTTTCTACAGATTAATAGTGTAGAGCTACATAGGAGGTCTAGTGCGAGAATTAATGCTTTTGCTCTGACATTCGTGGCGATACCTCAAGTGTGTGGTTTGAACACCATTTACATATGTGGGCATGGCCTACAAATGTGTTCACCACTACGTGCGATCACAGGGGGATGGGGGGCACTTTAAACTTTTTTTTAATGTATTTAATGTTTTTTTTTTTTGCACTGTTCCTTTAAAAAAAATGTAATCACTTTTATTCTTATCACAAGAAAGGCATGCATCCCTTGTGATAGAAATCATTAGTGACAGGTCCTCTTGATGGAGAGATATGCGGTCAATAAGACCCGACATCTCTCCTCTGCAATGTAAAACATTGGGTCAAAAAAAAGCATTGATCTAGTGCTTTGAAAAAAAAATGCCTGCAACCAGAAGTGACAACACTCCAGTCCTCCAAGGGCATAGAGATGAGTGGAGGCCATCTTTCCTTCAGTCATCTCTATGCCCAGTGCTGGGATGGCTGAGAACTACCGAGCGGCAGCAGTGATGGGCAGTGGAGACGGCGGGCGGGCAGCAGAGACAGTGGGCAGGCAGCGGCGAGGGGTGGGATTTTTTCGGCACCTGTATTAGTGCTTTTTTTCATTTCAGCTGAAATGTTTCAGTTACCAAAGTTTTGGTGCATCCCTAGTTTGTTGTCCATTCAGGGTTTTTTTACAAAAGAAAAATAGGGTTTTCTTCCATTTAAAATGGATGTTAACGGATGTAGACTTTAATAACGAATATAAATGGATGATCACCCGTTGACATTTGCTAGAAATACATGGGTGTCCATTTTTCATCTGTAAACGGACAGGTGAAAAATGGACATATAGAATGCCCGTGTGAAAGGACCCTTACGTTGGCCATTTATGAAACAAATGTCTCCCATACAATGACAGACAGAAAGTCATCTCCCTGTCCTTGGTTGTGCAGGAACCTAATGGATTGAAGCAATGCACACACAATTCACTAATTATGAGTAGCAAGCGAGACAAATTATTAGTGGTCTTGTAGTGAATGTCTATAACAGTTGGAAAATAAAGTGACTTACTAAGACTCTTTACTAGGAACTTAGTATATAGACAATGCCTTTGTTGAGTTGTGACCTCCCACTTCTTTGGGGCTTAGACAGAATCTCATGATTAGATCCAGGCTCAACACACTGTAATGAACTGGCTTGAGAAGAGCTGAAGTCAATGTGAATCCAGTTCATCCCAAACCAGATTATTAGGTTTGGTATTGGCTGTATGTTATTTTCCTAGCTAATAAAGATTAATAATACATCACTTGATCATGTAAAAGTTTGTTTTAGGTGCACCTCCCCAACAACCACTAATTGCCCATCTGATAAACAACATCCTCATCATTATCGGTTTAGCAGCCTAGGACCCAAAATTGGTCCCCACATATGATCCACAAAGGTGTACCACATGCAAGGCATTAGAGATTTTATAAAAATTGAAAAGACCTTTATTAGGAGAGGATTTTTTGCCCCCAAGATGTACCCATAAATGGACAATCCACAACAAGTCCTTCCATGTTGACATTAAGGCTTTTAAATAATTTTATTGGGAATGTTGAAATTAAAGTCAGAAAACCTATAACTCATCAAATGTTTGATACACATACTGTATACGCTTGTGCCCAATAAACAAACTATTAATGTATGCTGTCTGAATTCATGAAATGTGTTTTTTTATGGCAACTTTAGAATTAAAGAATATTCTGTTAGCTGTAGTACGCAACAATACATATTTACAGCAGTCTTTTTACTAAAGGCAAATATACTGTGCACTGCAAGTGCAGATACTCCAGAACTTAATAAAGTGTTCTTAAACCCAAGACCCTGCATGCACTATATCTGGTCTCCCACAGAACATGGAAATGCAATTATTTTAGTAAATATAAACTTCTAAATAGCTTTTCTTGTCAGCAGTTAGAGCAGTCTTGTGACTTCTATCAGTGTCCAGCAGAGCACTGGTTAAAGCTTGTACGAGGAGTTTTCTTTCTGCTTTAGGAGGATCCCTGACCTTTGTCTGGACAGTGTTGATTTGCCCTGTGATGGCCACACGCACTCTCTCAAGTAAAAAAAAAAAAAATCTCCTTAGCAGTACACACCAAACTGAGCATGTGCAGAGTGACTCCACAAGATATGTCTTATCAGGAGATAAGAGGAGGACACTGGAAGAAGGGGAGAATCAGAAAAGTTAGGATCAAACAGCGTTTTTACACAATGCAGAGAATGAACCCCTTAGGTTCCACAGTGAGTATATCAAGCATGCTTTACTGCATATACAGACTGATTTTATTGTTGTGGGTTTAGTAACACTTTAAATTACGTAAAGCTTCACTTTCCAAAGAATACCCAATCACATGCAAGGAAAAGAAAAAACAGTATTTTTGCTTGCACGTGATTGGATGATAGAAATCAGGAGAGCTTCCCTTCATTTCAGAGCTTCCCTTCAGATCTAGAGCAACTGCACTTGCAGTAAACTTGAAGTGCACTTGCACCGCACAAATTATTTGCCTTTACTAAATCAACCCCTATATGTTCTTTACATTTGGGTTAGAGCATTAGAGATTGGCCTTAATGATTTTTAAGTATCGTTTTAATGAAATACATAAAAAATGGTGCAAGAAAATATTTGTAAAAAATATATTACAAAACAGAAAATTAGCAACAATAAAATAAAATGGAATAAATGTGAAAAGCACTTTACAAAGTTCAGTTGCACTGCAGGGTATGTCCAATATGATTTACTGTATTAGATTCATTGGCTCTCACGAATGACCCATAGCTTTTCTTTATAGTTCTGGTTGTTAAGTGAAAGCTGTGAGCTGCTAAAGCAGCCACCTATTCTGGTTCATGAGGTTTACAGAATTAACATAACCAATCAAAGGGCATGAAAGGTGCAAAAGGGGTGGTGAAGTGTTTTGTGATTTTCAGCTGACACACCCTTAATGCCAGTTTTTCTGAATGTATCTACATTTCCAACAGACAACCAATATATTATTGCAAAGAATGAAATTACAATTTGATAGAGACCAAATATGCATTTACCATATTTCGCGCTCCATAAAATGCACCTGACCAGAAGACGCACCTAGGTTTTAGAGGTGAAAAACAAGAAAAAAAATATTCTGAACCAATGGACTGCAGACACAGTACAGGAGATGACCAGAGACTGTGGACATAGTACAGGAGATGACCAGAGTCTGTGAACATAGTACAGGGGATGACCAGGGACTGCAGACGTAGTACAGGAGATGACCAGAGACTGCGGATATAGTACAGGAGATGACCAGAGACTGCGGACACAGTACAAGAGTTGACTACAGACACACTACTAGAGATGACCACAGACTGTGTGGACATAGTACAGATGACCAGAGTCTGTGAACGTAATACAGGGAAAATACCAGAGACTGCAGACAGTACAGGGAATGACCAGAGACTGCGGACAGTACAGGGGATGACCAGAGACTGCAGACAGTACAGGGGATGACCAGAGACTGCAGACAGTACAGGGGATGACCAGAGACTGCAGACAGTACAGGGGATGACCAGAGACTGCAGACAGTACAGGGGATGACCAGAGACTGCGGACAGTACAGGGGATGACCAGAGACTGCAGACAGTACAGGGGATGACCAGAGACTGCAGACAGTACAGGGGATGACCAAGAGACTGCGGACCTTTGGGGAGGGAGGGGGAGCGGGTACCTGAATTTGAGTTGTCCTTTCTTTAGTGTCGAGAAGCGCTGTGCTTTGTGAATGGTCCGGCGCCTTCTGGGACCTGTCATGTGTCCCAGAAGTCGCCGGACCATTCACAAAGTGCAGTGCTTCTCGCGCATGCGCAGTGGGCACCCGGCTGTCACAGAAGCCGGTGTGGGAAGAAGCCGGCATGAGAAGACTTTACAACGCTGGACCGAGGAACAGGTAAGGTCCTGCAGGAGAGAACAGCTGAGCGGCCGGCCTGGTATTCTGACATGGTGGCGGCGGCGGAAATACCGGACCGGCCGCTTCATATTCGCTCCATAAGACGCACTGACATTTTCCCCCCTTTTTGGGGGGGAAAAAAGTACGTCTTGTGGAGCGAAAAATACAGATACTAATCTATGGTATTTTGTAGTCTTCTACTCCTGTTAATTTACTGAAGGCATGCTTGGTGTCTAACTGACTGTTAATTTCTTATTTTCATCATAGTAGGAATTATGGAAACTATTTATTGTTTAGCTCTGGTAGTTTGATCTCAGGCAAAAACCCAGACTTGCAGATGTGTATTTTATTACTAGACAGGATCTAAAACAGGTAATTTACGACAAGCCTGAATTAAGAGGTTTTTCTTATTCTGCAAAGTACTGTTTATGACACTACTAAAAGTTTTACGATCTCCTGTCTGCCATCTTGCTTTTTCTCCTTTCCATATAACCTATGACTGTTTTCTATCAATTGTGCTGTTAACTGGAAAGTTTTCTTTTGTAAAATGTTTTAAATCCCAATGAATGTCTAGCACGGATATTAGATTGAAATCTGATTGTTTTTATCGCTAAGTACTGCTTATGATACTGCTAGAAATTTTGTGACCCTCTGCCTGACAGCTAATTTTCCTGCCTTCTGTCTAACGTGGGGCTATTTTCTGTAGATTGTTTTCTTTTGTCAACAGGATTAAATCCCATGAATGCCTTGCACAGACATGATATTTAGATCAAACCATTTTCATTGCTGATTTGCAAATTATGGAGAAATAAGGGTGGAACTGTGTTTAGTATAATTTTCCCATTCTGTTCATTCAGTTTGGGGTTCAGCAAACCTCATTATGGCTACACAGAGCCATTTATATAAGACTCTGTTTCCAAAAAACTCAGTCTAATGTCTGTTACATTATATTATACTCATACACACAGAGCAGTTCATGAGGGAGCCAATAAACCCAAAGTATTGCATTCTGGATCTCAGTCATGTGACATTTTCACAAAGTATCTCGAAATACAAGAGGTGAATTCTCTAGCTGTGTGTGTAGGTACGGACCAAGAATACAGTACATATCACCTTCACTTGTATGTTTGCACTTACAGTGCAAGTTTACCTTTTCAGGAAAACATTAAAAGTTGAACTAATACCCTACCCCCCCCCCCCATTTTCTCTGTACTTACCTTTATGGGCGATGAGCTGTCAGTGCTCACAAAGCCATTGTGGCAGTCCTAGGATTTGAAATGCCTGCTTTCCTTCTGCAGGGTTTCTGTGACAGATCATAGTGATTCTGATTGGTCAGCGCCAGCACAGAGAATCATTTCAAATCTGTCCCAAAAGCCCTGCAGATGAAAAGGGGAGAAGAGTGTGTGTACTGACAGCGCACCCACAGAGGTAAGTAGAGTGGGCACTAGGGGGTGGGATGGGTGTATGATGGTAGTTCACCTTTACTCTTTTTCTGAAAAGATGAACTAAACCTTTAAATTATCAATATATTTACATATTCTAGGAAGAAACCAATGCAAAGACTGTGAGGACACACAAGCTTCATGCTTATAGTGCCCCTGGTGGGATTACAGAGGGAATCAATAGATCATTTCTTAAAATGTTTGAATTTTAAGGGGTTATTAAGATAAATATGTAAAACCTTTCAAATTTTTTTAGGGGTCATCATGAGCAATGGAGAGAGATGGAAGATGATGCGTCGCTTTTCCCTGACAACACTAAGAAATTTTGGGATGGGGAAGAGGAGTGTGGAGGAAAGAATCCAGGAGGAAGCTCAGTGTCTTAGGGACAGATTTATGAAGATCAAAGGCAGGTGGAGATAATGCTTAAATAGTAAAATTGTGACTCTAAACACACTTTTATATGAAATTACCCAACCTATTGATCTAAACTATTCATTTTCTAACACAATTTCCAAAGATCCCTACAGCTAGGCTCTTGTGACAGTATGATCTGGTATGTTGATGATTACCTGGATTATAGCTCCTAGCATATGATTAGAGATGAGCGAATCGAACCAGGCGAAGTGGAATTCGTTTCGAATTTCAGGAAAAATTCGATTCGTGCCGAATCCGAATATTAGCCAACTTCGGATGCACGAATCGGATTTTTCCCGATCAGCCGGCAAAAAGTGTCCCTGCAGAGAGCTCCGCTATTTCTGACAGTTCTCTGACAGTTCCTTCACATGTACAGCGATTGAAACATTGTATCTATTTGTTTCCATTTAGGATACAGATGTTTTTATTCGGAAACAGATACAATGTTTCAACCGCTGTAAATGTGAAGGAACTGTCAGAGAACTGTCAGAAATAGCGGAGCTCTCTGCAGATACACTTTTTGCTGTACTGGAATACTTCTTCTTTTCATTCTTCTTTTCATTCTTCTCATTCTTCTTTTCATTCTTCTTTTCATTCTTCTTCTCATTCTTCTTTTCATTCTTCTTCTTCTTCTTTTCATTCTTCTTTTCATTCTTCTCATTCTTCTTTTCATTCTTCTTCTTCTTCTTTTCATTCTTCTTCTTCTTCTTTTCATTCTTCTTTTCATTCTTCTTCTTCTTCTTTTCATTCTTCTCATTCTTCTTTTCATTCTTCTTCTTCTTCTTTTCATTCGTCTTCTTCTTTTCATTCTTCTTCTTCTTTTCATTCTTCTTTTCATTCTTCTTCTTCTTCTTTTCATTCTTCTTTTCATTCTTCTTCTTTTCATTCTTCTTTTCATTCTTCTTCTTTTCATTCTTCTCATTCTTCTTTTCATTCTTCTTTTCATTCTTCTTCTTGTTTTCATTCTTCTTCTTCTTCTTTTCATTCTTCTTCTTCTTTTCATTCTTCTTCTTTTCATTCTTCTCATTCTTCTTTTCATTCTTCTCATTCTTCTTCTCATTCTTCTTTTCATTCTTCTTCTCATTCTTCTTTTCATTCTTCTTCTTCTTTTCATTCTTCTCATTCTTCTTTTCATTCTTCTTCTTCTTCTTTTCATTCTTCTCATTCTTTTCATTCTTCTTTTCATTCTTCTCATTCTTCTTTTCATTCTTCTTCTTCTTCTTTTCATTCTTCTCATTCTTCTTTTCATTCTTCTTCTTTTCATTCTTCTTCTTCTTCTTTTCATTCTTCTTCTTCTTCTTTTCATTCTTCTTCTTCTTCTTTTCTTCTTCCTCTTCTGGCAACTCCACCACGCAGCTCATTTTTGTTCCAGTATTACTGTATTTTGCTCCTTCAAAATCCTGAAACTTTCTTTTGGCAGGTGTACAGACTCAGGTACTCAGTGCAGGAATGGTGGGAATCCCTCTCAATGGACACAGCAGGTGTACATACAGACCCAGGAATTCAACACAGGGACAGTGGGAACCCCTAATAATGGGTAAAGCAGGTGGGCAGACCCGGAATCTCAGCACATGGATGGTAGGAACCCCTCATAATGGGCACAGCAGGTGTGCATACCCAGAACCTCAGCACAGGGATGGTGGGAACCCCTAGTAATGCGCGCAGCAGGTGTGCAGACCTGGGACCTCAGCACAGGGATGGTAGAAACCCCTCATAATGGGAACAGCAGGTGTACAGACCCAGGAATTTAGCACAGGGGTGGTGGGAACTCCTCCTAATGGGCAGAGCAGGTGTACAGACCCAGGAACTCAGCACAGGGATGGTGGGAACTTCTCATAATGGGCGCAGCAGGTGTGCAGACCTGGAACCTCAGCACAGGGATGGTGGGAACCCCTCATAATGGGCACAGCAGGTGTTAGGGGGTTTAACTCTCCATTCTTTAACTTTTAACTTTTCATTCTTCTTTTCATTCTTCTTCTTCTTTTCATTCTTCTCATTCTTCTTTTCATTCTTCTCATTCTTCTTCTCATTCTTCTTTTCATTCTTCTTCTTCTTTTCATTCTTTTCATTCTTCTTTTCATTCTTCTTCTTCTTTTCATTCTTCTTTTCATTCTTCTTCTTCTTTTCATTCTTCTTTTCATTCTTCTTCTTCTTCTTTTCATTCTTCTTCTTCTTCTTTTCATTCTTCTTTTCATTCTTCTTCTTCTTCTTTTCATTCTTCTTTTCATTCTTCTCATTCTTCTTTTCATTCTTCTTTTCATTCTTCTTCTTCTTTTCATTCTTCTCATTCTTCTTTTCATTCTTCTTCTTCTTCTTTTCATTCTTCTCATTCTTCTTCTTTTCATTCTTCTTCTTCTTTTCATTCTTCTTTTCATTCTTCTTTTCATTCTTCTTCGTCTTCTTTTCATTTTTCTTCTTCTTCTTTTCATTCTTCTTCTTCTTCGTCGTGCCCCGTGACTGCCCAAATGAGTGAAGTGTGCGGTGATTCTAAGATCGACGGCACTCATCTGCATGTCATACTGACTGACAGTATTATTTCTCTTCCCCAGCAGACTCCAAGGGCATTTAAATTAAAGGTACAGTGTTCTGCACTAATATAAAGGCTCTCTGAAGCCTAGAAACCCTTTTAATTAGTTAAATTCGCAGCGAATAAATTTGCATCGAATCGAATTTCTCCCGCAAATTCGGCGAATCAGCCGAATCTAATTTTTGAATAATTCGCTCATCTCTACATATGATGTGTTGTAAAACAAAGTCTGAGTATTGATGGGGAGTGTAATATTGGCAGCCTTGTAATTTTTGGTTTCTAGGGATTGACAGCTGCCACTGAAATGTCATCAGTACTCAGTAGGAACAAATCATAATAATGAACCTCAGTTACGCGTCTTTGTGAGAAGTGCAGTGCATCCCCTGATGTACAAAAAAGCAGAGAAATGACTAGAGTGTTCCTAATGTATGAGATGGTGGGGAAGTGACCAGGCTGTGTAGTCTTAAAAGACCTTTTGGAATAAGCACTCTTACCCACTAACTCACAGTTACCATCTTGGAATAGAATTTCACAAAGGCAATTGGTATGTCAGCCATTTCTGGAAAACAGGCCAACATCATGGTAGCCATAATAGTCAACAATGTATATTACTAAACCATTCTTCTATGCCAGGGGTGTCAAACTTGTAGTTTGGCAACAGCTGGAGGGATGCCAGTTTGACACCCGTGTTCTATGCTATACAACTTTAAAGTTGAACATCAGTCTTATCTTTAATCTTGCTCTGTTGTACCAGCTCCTCTCCTATGCTGAACTTGCTTACTTTGATTTCACCGCACACTGTGAAGCTGAATCAAGCTAAACAAAACCAACCTCATTTATTGGCTGGAGGGCAGCCTATCCTTTTCCTCTCTAGCTTTACTGTCCCTGTCTGCCCCTTTATTTCATTGGATTCTTTCAATGATTGTGCTCAGAATTACATGGCTGGGAGCAGTGATTTTAGTGACTCTTAAAGTAAAACATGAAAAATGTAAAATTAAATATGTCTGGGGGCTGCCCTGAACCTGCCTGCCTTTGTGATGTATATAATGTACTACAACAACATTGAAGTATGTTTAACTACTTCCCTACTGCACCAATTCTGACACTTCTCACATACATGTAAAAATCAGCAATTGTTTTGATAGAAATTTACTTAGAACCCCAAACAATACAGTATATATATTTTTAAGCAGAGGCCCTAGTGAATAAAATTGTTGGTGTTGCAATTTTTTATGTCACACGGTATTTGCACAGAGGTTTTTCAAACGCAATTTAAAAAAAAATTTTTTTTAATGAATTCTAGTGAACACAAAAACAATATAATTATTATATCAAACTCACCCACGCTCAACCACTCAATTGATCAATCACAGCTCAAGGCTGATGCTCAGGCTAAAACGTCCACTTATACCAGGATATCTTCCAAAATATTAGCCGGCAACTCAAAATTAGTAGCACTATTTTGTTACCAATAAAGAAACCAGATTTAGAAGCAATCAAGTTGCCGGCTAAAATATTTGAAGATAAAAACAATACAATACCCGATTTTTGATCAAATAAAAAAGATTTTGTTATGCTGAGTAAATATATACCTAACATGTCATGCTGTAAAATTTTGTGCTCCCGTGGAACCTAAACATTTCCATAGGTGACGTTTTAACAGCCTTTACATGTTACCAGTTTGGAGTTACACAGGAGATCTAGTTGTAGAAAAACAACATTAATGCCTCTCTCTCTCTATGCAGTACATAGTATGCCACTGGTCGGTGGTGTGGGGTTCAACAGTGGAACAGGAGAGCCTAGAAAAGGCAGCAGCAGGAGGTGGGCACCCCCTTCTGCCGCCTGTAGACGTGATCAAATGGCTATACAGCCACCCAAATCACTTTTACATAAAACAGCTTCGCCAGCTGAAAATTTACTGGGAGCTGCAGGCACCATCCCGGTACAACCACTTAAGGGATAAGTTCACCTTTTTGGGTGGAATTTCACTTTTCATAATAAATAGAAGCCTTTTCCAATGCCATTTCTGTCCCAGCCATGCCAATGTGCTTTTCTCTCACTTACCTCATCCAGAGGACGTTTCATTTTTTTGTTTCTGTGAGATTTTGAACTGATTTTCAGATTCCATCATTTCCTGTAGATTATCTCTCAGCATTCACTTCCTTTAGACCATCTCCCAGTAGCCTTCACTTCCTTGTTGCATCACAGAAAAGGGTGTAATAAGATGTGTTCACCACTCTGGACCACACCTCCCTCATTACAATACCACCTTCCACCAACTTTCTATACAATCTAATCTCCTTTAGATCTCCCATTAGCTATGTAGTACAAGGGCCTGTCTGATTTGATACAAATTGAATAGATTGTTCAGGAGTATCCTCTTATTTCATAGTTCTGGTACATCTAAAGAAAATTGTACAATCAGATTTCATAGTGTATACAAGTACATAGGAGAGAGTGGATGGAGATACTCGGTCAGGCACTGTTCACATCTCCATGTAGAGAAAACTCACTCTCCGGAATCTGTTTGTTTTGGGCGTTTTGGAGCATTTTCACTAGTCACGCATAGGGCATTCCATTCAGTTGAAAAGGCTGCCATACATATTGCAATTGCCCAAGGAAAGCTCCAGAATTTTTTGGAGTGGAGTGTAGTACATTACTGCAGTGTTTGGTGTGTTTGCCACACTTGGGGTGCCTTTAACATGATTTGCAGCATGTTTCTGAAACGCATGTCAAAGCATGCATTTTCTGTGCAGTTTGCCATGAGTTTGGAAACACACACAGGCCCCATTCACACGTAGTATAGTGAAAGCTCATGTTTTTTGACTCGTTTTTTCTGACAAACCTAGGGCAGCCCGTTGATTTTAATTGGCTTTACTACATGTGGCAAAGTAACTCATGGGACATTTTTACGTGGTGCGAGCTGCACATGTTTTACTGCACATTATGCTGCATTTGCTGTCATTTTTTCATGTGCCAAAATGTGTGCTTGCTTCTGTGTTTGGTGTACCCTTAACAATTAATGACACTGAAAGCACAACTAGGAAATTTTAGGTGTATAAATGTGGCTGTACACAATACAATCTGATTGTACAATCTCTGTATGATAGCCTTTAGATTTACTAAAACTATATAATAGTAGGACATGCCATCTATCCAATCAGGCAGGCATTTGCACTACATCAGTGTGTCCTGAGGGTTGCATGCAGCCTCAGGGAGTTTAGCACGCGGCCTGGGTCCATCTGTAGAGGCGCTGGGGTAGCCAGGCAAATGCATGTAAGGAGAGATGCTGGACATGCTGTGAAAAAAAAATTATGGGTGAAGGGTGTGTGCTAATGAGGTTAGTGCAGAATATGTGTGCTAATGAGATCAGCTAGTAATCTGCTTCCGGGGTCATACTGGATTCTCTGTCCTAACTCTGCACGTCAGGACACGAACAAGCCTTCTAAGAAATTTACCAAGGGCTAAGGTAAGGCTTTGTTCTCAAAATCAAAGAGAGCTTGTATTATTTTGCAACTGAGGTACATTAATGGTATATTGGAGCATAGGGGAGCTGGATGCTAGAAAAAAAAAAACCTTAGGTAAACCTACTGGTGAAGGTATTTCTAGGAGCCTTTCAGGACAGCACTTGAAGAGAGCGCAGCTCCACCCATAATCACGGGACACATCACAATTAAAAGATCCACCTCTTTCACTATGCCCTTAGTAATAGCCGAGTAATCTCTTACATGCTGGATAACAGAAACAGAAACAAACCCGATGCCAACCACAGACATAAAAGTCACAAAGATAAAGAGGGAGGGTTAGATGCTGCTGTCCTGAAAGGCTCCTAGAAATACCGTCATTGGTAAGTCTAACTAAGATTTTCTCTCCTCACCTTTAAGGACAGCACTTGGAGAAGATAACCGAGTAACTTACCCCTAGGGTGGCACCACTGCTTGCAGACTTAACTGCTGAAAGTCTGGTCAGCCGCAGCCAACAAGTCTACTCCATAATGGTGTATAAATGTGGAAAAGCTGGACCAGCTGCTTCCCCTTTACGATTACCCATAAAGAGTATTAACAAGGAGTTTGATTTTTTTTAAACTCCTTTGACACCTCCAAAAATCTCAGACATCTTCTCATACCCAGCATGCAAAATGCCTTTTCCCCCCGCATCAGCTGGAGCTATACAGAAGGTAGGCAACACTATTTCCTGAAAATGATGAAAGGATGAGGAGATCTTTGGAAGAAAACAGGGATCTATTCTAGGGACTACCTGGTCCAGAAAAATAACTAAAAACGTTTCTAAAATTGACAGCACCTGGATCTCACTTGTCCTTCGAGCTGACGAAATGGCAATTAGGAAAAAAGGTTTTTATAACTAAATTTCGATCCAGAGCTTCCACTAGGGGCTCAAACTGTTTCTTTGTGAGGTCCCGTAAAACTAAAGACAAATCCCATTTGGAAAAAACTTTAATTGAAACTGGCCTGGACCTGGTCAAAGCTTTAAAAGAAAAAAATCTAATATTTAGTGCCTCCTGGGATAACCTTCTCCCCAGGAATGCCGATAAAGCTACTACTTGGGCTTTAATGTACTTCCCGCTCGCCCCTTCTCCATTCCTTCATGGAGAACAAAATTCCAGGGCAGAAATGACTCTTGTACCTGGAAACCCATCTCTGAACACCAGGAACAGGAGAATAAGGTCGCAATACGCTTATCTCTTTTTCCTTAGGAGTTCTTCCTCAAGCCATGCTGTTAGGTTGAATTGCTCCACTTCTGGATTTAGAAATGGACCCTGAACTAGCAAGTCTTTCCTGATCAGCAGTCTCCAGGGGGATCTGGAGGATAGGTTCAGGAGCTTCAAGAACCAAGGTCGTTTTGGCCAGAAGGGAGCTACAGTCAGGTCCATAAATATTGGGACATCGACACAATTCTAACATTTTTGGCTCAATACACCACCACAATGGATTTGAAATGAAACAAACAAGATGTGCTTTAACTGCAGACTGTCAGCTTTAATTTGAGGGTACATCCAAATCAGGTGAATGGTGTAGAAATTACAACAGTTTGCATATGTGCCTCCCACTTGTTAAGGGACCAAAAGTAATGGGACAGAAAAATAATCATAAATCCATTTTTCACTTTTTAATACTTGGCTGCAAATCCTTTGCAGTCAATTACAGCCTGAAGTCTGGAACGCATAGACATCACCAGATGCTGGGTTTCATCCCTTTGATGCTCTGCCAGGCCTCTACTGCAACTGTCTTCAATTCCTACTTGTTCTTGGGGCATTTTCCCTTCAGTTTTGTCTTCAGCAAGTGAAATGCATGCTCAGTCGAATTCAGGTCAGGTGATTGACTTGGCCATTGCATAACATTCCACTTCTTTCCCTTAAAAACTCTTTGGTTGCTTTTGCAGTATTCTTTGGGTCAATGTCCATCTGCACTGTGAAGCGGCGTCCAATGAGTTCTGAAGCATTTGGCTGAATATGAGCAGATAATATTGCCCAAAACACTTCAGAATTAATCCTGCTGCTTTTGTCTGCAGTCACATCATCAAAAAAAACCAGTTTCATTGGCAGCCATACATGCCCACGCCATGACACTACCACCGCCATGCTTCACTGATGAGGTGGTATGCTTAGGATCATGAGCAGTTCCTTTCCTTCTCCATACTCTTCTCTTCCCATCATTCTGGTACAAGTTGATCTTGGTCTCATCTGTCCATAGGATGTTGTTCCAGAACTGTGAAGGCGTTTTAGATGTCGTCTGGCAAACTCTAATCTGGCCTTCCTGTTTTTGAGGCTCAGCAATGGTTTACATCTTGTGGTGAACCCTCTGTATTCACTCTGGTGAAGTCTTCTCTTGATTGTTGACTTTGACATACATACACTTACCTCCTGGAGAGTGTTCTTGATCTGGCCAACTGTTGTGAAGGGTGTTTTCTTCCCAGGGAAAGAATTCTTCGGTAATCCACCACAGTTGTTTTCCGTGGTCTTCTGGGTCTTTTGGTGTTGCTGAGCTCACCGGTGCGTTCCTTGTTTTTAAGAATGTTCCAAACAGTTGTTTTGGCCACACCTAATGTTTTTGCTATCTCTCTGATGGGTTTGTTTTGTTTTTTCAACCTAATGATGGCTTGCTTCACTGATAAAGACAGCTCTTTGGATCTCATCTTGAGAGTTGACAGCAACAGATTCCAAATGCAAATAGCACACTTGAAATGAACTCTGGACCTTTTATCTGCTCATTGTAACTGGGATAATGAGGGAATAACACGCACCTGGCCATGGAACAGCTGAGAAGCCAATTGTCCCATTACGTTTGGTCCCTTAACAAGTGGGAGGCACATATGCAAATTGTTGTAATTCCTACACCGTTCACCTGATTTGGATGTAAATACCATCAAATTAAAGCTGACAGTCTGCAGTTAAAGCACATCTTGTTCATTTCATTTCTAGTCCATTGTGGTGGTGTATAGAGCCAAAAATGTTAGAATTGTGTCCATGTCCCAATATTTATGGACCTGACTGTATCAGGATTAGATTTGTTGATTCCTGCTTGAACGTTTCAAAGTACTAGCGGAATAAGCTGAAATGGAGGGAACGCGTAGGACAAAGGGTAATTCTATGGATGAGCCAACTCTTCCAGGCCCACTGCCTGGTCCCCCCTGTGAAGGGAAAAGAACACCAATGATTTTGTATTTAGGTGACTTGCAAACAGGTTGACCTGAGGGACACCCCAAGCTTCTGTGATCAGCTGGAGCACCTCTTTATTCAGTCCCCACTGAAACTCTAAGGAGCAAAGGTATTACCGCTTAGGCACGATCCAAATCAAACTAAGGCAGGTGCAGACTCTGGCATGCCACCACACATGATGCAATAGGAAGAAGGGTTAGCTGCACATCAGAGGATTGATGAATAGTAGCAAATATTTATTGATCCGTGAGACACACAAAACACTAGGACATGTGTACAGAACTTGGGACTCTGCTACCTTTCTTCTGCTCACAAAATCCGCCAGTGGATTCTGTGAGCCCTCTAAGTGAATGACCGAGAGGGAGGCCAACTTCTTTTCTGCCTAAGACAAGATGTCTAGTGCCAACTCTAGCCATCCCCCACCACTGTTGTAATGCCCGAGAGGACCTGAATGTGATCCCCCTTCACTGATTACTGAAAGGAAACACGACCCAATTGGATGGCTTACAACTCTCTCTAGTTTGAGGACTTCCTGGCCTCTGCTCTGGACCATGAGCCCTGTGCCTTCCGGTCTCCGAAGCGGGCTCCTCAGCCCCATGCACTTGCATCAGTCGTTAGGTGTTCAGCCTTCAGGCAGACCCCTCTCTAAGTTTCTCAGAGTCTTGCCACCACCAAAGAGCCCTCTTCGCCTTTGGAGCAAAATTTATAGGCCTGTCCAGCGGACCTTGGTATGTCCACTTTCACAGGATGTCCCCCTGGAGAGGTCGGGAATGAAACCTGGCCCACTGAGCAGCTGGGATGAAGGAAGTAAGTAGTCCTAGAGCTGACATGGTCACTCAAAAAGACACCAACAGGTTGCACTGAATCTGCCTCAGTGCCGACTGAACCTACCATTTTCACCTCCGGAAGAAATATCCTCTGTTGTACGGAATCTATGGTATATCCCAAGAACCTTACCCTCTGGGCTGGGATCAAGTTGAACTTCTTCAGATTTAGCAGCCATCCCAAGCTTCTCAGATGAGCCTGAGTCACCTGAAGATTTAACAGCACCTGTGCATTGGTTCTCGCAAACTCAAGTAAGTCGTCCAAATATGGCACCCTCAAAATCCCCCTCAACCTCAGAGGATCTAGTGCTTGTGCCATGACCTTTTGGTGAACACCCTTGGAGAAGATGACAGGTCAAAGAGTAGTGCCTTGAATTGTAGGTGCGATAATAGACGTTGCCCTTTTGACCGCCAGTCGGAGGAATGTTTTTAGAAGACTGTGCTATCGGAATATGCAGGTAAGCATCCCGAAGATCGACAGTCGCCCTAAGACATCTCGGGGACAACAGCTTCCTCACTTAAAAAAACTTGTATCCATGTGAAAGTGCTTGTATCTAATGAATTTGTGCAGTAATTTCAGATTCAAAATCAAATTTTTGGACTAAAGAGATGTGCGAGTAGAACCCCTGACCCTCTTGTTCCCTTTGCACCTGCTGCGTCAAGGGACGTCATTGCTGAGGTCATCTCCTGACTCCTTGGGAGACTGGTTACACAAAATCTGGTCTGTGGGGTCTTGGAGAACTCCAGGGGGTATCCTTGGGCCACGATGTTTCTGACAAAGGCACGCTCTGGGATCTGAAGAACACTCCCCTTTTACCCCTATTCTTTTGAAAACTCGCATTTTCTTTTCTGAGTCAAACAAATACAAGCATGTCTTTTGAAACATGGGAGGAAACCCACACAGGCAGAGCATGCAAACTCCATGCAAGTAGTGCCATGGTTGGGATCCAAACCAGCAACCCTAGTGCTCATTAGGGAGCAGTACTAACCACTAAGCCACTGCGCTGTCACATGCCTGTAGTGCTAAAAAGGATGAAAATTCTTCCTGACCAGCTGTTTCTTATTTTTTTATTTTTTTAAAGGTTTCTTCTTATCTGCCATTCCATTCAGCACCGTTTCCAGCTCTTGGGCCAAAGAGCGGGTCTCCTGAATAGGGAATCTCACAAAACTTCACTTTGGATGCTGAGTCCCCCGACCAGGTTTTGAGCCAGATAGCTCACCTTGTCGAGATGATCAATGGACCTGGCTGTCATCTTAATAGACTCCGCCGATGCATCAGCCATATATTTTATGGCTTTTAGAAGGACCGGGAATTACTCCAAAAGCTCTCTCCTGGAGGTCCCAGCCTTCACAAAGATCCCTCAGCTGATCATTCCAAACTTCTCGCCACCACTGTGGACACCCTTGCTGGCTTGAGGTTGATAAGAGAAGAGTCCCACTCTATTTTAAAGAGAGACTCTGCCCTTTTATCCATGGCATCTTTCAGGATGCTCATAACCTCAAAAAGCCAAGACAGTGCGCCTCAAAACTTACGAAAAAAGGCTGCACCCAACCTTTTTTTTTTGTTCTATACAAGCGACTCATCTTCATCGAGGAGGAACCTTCTTTCTAAGAATTTGGAGAAGAAATGGCCCCCCTTTTTTATAATGTATGGCCAGCCTTTGGTCCCTAACTCACAATCATACACTTGGGCAAATTTACCTGCCAGAATGTCTTTGGAGTATGGGAGGAAACTCACGCAGACTCAGGGAAAACATGCAAACTCTGCAGGTAAGGCAATGGTTAGGATTCAAACTGATTACCTGAGTGTTGTTAGGTGGAAGTGCTAACCACTTAGTCACTGTGATGCCCAGCCATTCCTTCCTTATTGGGTCTAGAATTACTTGATAGATCGGGCCTTGGTACAATTTTCCGTGTACTGACAGCTGGACTTTCTCCTCCTGAATTTCCAGCATCGTATATATAATGCTTTCAGTGAGTCTTCCATCTCCTCCAATGATAGTTTATATCTGGAGGAACTTGCAACCTGCTCTTCACCCTCTTCTTTCAAATCTCTGAGAGATAGAAGAGATAGAAGGGCGCTCTCTCTCTTTACTGCTGATTCGATGATCCCAAACTGGACTGAGGCAGATGGCAGAGGACTGGACAGTTTATCTAACAAAGATCAAGCGTTTCCGAGAATTCCTCCTTTGACGGAAGCAAACCTGTCCCTGCATTACTGCGAAGATTCCTCTTTCACTAAATCTGCCACTCAGGCTCTTCATTGCATCAGACTACCGTCCAGTCAGACCCTGGCCTCTCCTCCCCCCTTACTGCCGTAAGAGCGAGAGAGGGAGAGAGAGAGAAGAGACTTAGCCCACAAAACCCCTAAGTCATCCCCCTGAGCCCTGGAGCAGAGCAGAGCAGAGTCACCTCTGTGCCAAGGCAGCAGTCTTCCCTAACAGGGAAGGCAAACCATAAAGAAAGACAACAAAGCCCCACCGTAAGGATAAAAGGCACCACTGTACTCCCCGTACTTAGGCTAGGCGGGTGCACGATGTGCCTGCTTCTGCCATTGCCACTGAACCCTCTGCCTCCACCATCCTGCAGAGTGCACAGCTTTGCTGAAACCTGTGGTCTTCTTAAAGTTCCGGCCGGTCGCCAGAATGCTTGTGCCCCCCGGAACTGTAAGCATCCGCCAACCTGCCTCTTCCCCTTGTGTTCCAGCAGCCGGAACCAATGCTGCCATGGCCCCATCGAAAGTCCTGCCTACCAGCTCGGAGTCCCCCACCGGCCGGGCCTGCAAGACACTGCAGGAAGCCATCTGATGGCTTCCCTAGGTCCTGGCCCTGGGATACCCGCTCCCTACCAAGCCCCTAGACATGGCCGGGACTCCTTAGCTATCCATTGCTCCACTAAGCAGACAGGGGACAGAAGGCACCTGATCCCCCCTGAAGGAGCTGGGCTGGTCCACACACACACCTCCTGTGAGGTAAGGACTGCCACCCCCCCCCACTGGAAAGAGTGGAGCCCCCATAATCCAGGTTCCTGCAGCGCTTCCACTACGGTCAGAGGAAACACCATAACTGAGGGCATGGTAGAAGAGTTAGATCTTTTAATTGCAGTGTTTCCTGTGATTATGGCTGGAGCTGCACTCTCTCCAGATGCTGTCCTGAAAGGCAAGCAGAGAAAAAAACAGGTGAAGTTAGCTTTTAAGGAGAGAAGTGGTTAAATTACCAGCAAAATTACAGCTCCCAGGTGCTTTATTCTGTTTGTAAACAAAGCGGCCAGGGACTCCCAAACAAAGAGGCCAGGGACCCCCACACAAAAAAAGTAATTGGGTTCCCCCTCCATTTCATACCAGGTTGTTCATTTGTTCAATTATTCAATTCTGGTATGAATTTCATGGGAGAAACCAATGCAAAAAAAAAAGTGTGGAACCCCCCAAAAAATCCATAGCAGACACTTGTTCAAGCATGCTGCCTGGCAGACCAAGAAAGGGGAAAACAAATGTGCACCCCCCTGCTGTACCATACAAGGCTACATTTCCTCAAAATGAGCCACCCCCCCCCCCCCCCCCGACAAAGTACACTGTTCCCATGTTGCTGATGATTAGGGCTTCTTCCCAACAACCTTGGCCTGGTGGTTGTGGGGGATTGTGGATGGGGGCTTACTGGAATCTGGAAGTCCCCCTAATGATAAGGAAGCTCCCAGATACTGCTCCCCCAAAGTGAATGCGTTAGGGGTACATACAACCTCTACGTAGTCCCAAAATAAATGTAAACAGTACAAAAATACACAGTTTTTGACAAATCCTTAACAAGAAAAAGCATCACAATGTACAGTAGATCCACTATCAATAAAGCAGGCCCACTAATGAAAAAAGCACTACCCGCTAACATACTTCTTGTCTTTTTGATTCACATCCCCCAAATGACAGGTCTGGCAGATAACAGCTCACATATACAAAGGGGCAGGGTCTCCCAGGTGACATAATTGATCAAATATAGACATAGCTATATTTGGTCAATGACATCACTGGAATACACCGTAAAATTCTGAATGCCGAAATAACCAAATTTGGTACAAACTTGTGTTTGGAGTGAACCTTTAGCTCATCCTTTATGATAGACTAATCTGTAATCAATTCTATATGCTGATGTTGGGGACAGAAATGATGATTGGTTCTGCTTGTGTAATAACAGATAAACCAATAAATCCAACTTATCTGCTAAGACTGGCTGTCTCCAATGTCATCTGCTCCATTGTGTTTGGAGAGAGATTTGACTATGAAGACAAGAAGTTTATGACTCTTCTGAAACTTATTCAAGAAGTTGCAATCCTACTGAATTCTCGATTGGGCCAGGTAAATATTTTAATGTATGATTGTATGTGTATACACACTACACATATTTTATATAGATTTATGAGACATTGACCTTCTGGTCCTTCTGAGACAATGGTCACTAGGACCAATAGAGAGGGTTTCTTCAGAACAGTGAAGCAATAGAAGGTTCATTCAATCTAATGACTTGGTAAAAAAGTATTGAGAGGAGTAAACCTTCTATATGACTTTGGTCATGTGACAAACCTCTTCTCCTATCCTGAGTGTCCACTATGGTATTAGGCAGGCAACACACCATATAGCATTGCAGGCTAACAATTAAATGAATACATTTGAGGCCCAGCACTGGTTAGAGATGTTTTTCCAAGGATGGCAATAGGTTACAATTGACAGGAAAAATGAATATTAGAGACTTGTTTTGGTAAGGTTTAGTGTGTTAAAAATGTAAGGGAGATGTACTGCTCATAATTTAACACCTCAATTAAAAATTTGTTTCAGCTTCTTAATCTATTCCCAGCCTTAATGAGTAGTATACCTGGCCCCCATCGGAAAGTTTTTTATTTTTTTGAAAAGCTTAAAGAGTTTGTGATAGAAATTGTGGAAGCTCACAAGGACACATTGGATGAGAACTGCCCTCGTGACTTCATAGATTGTTTCCTCATAAAAATGGAAGAGGTGAGTTTGATTTTTAATTCTTGGTCTAGAATTTTATATTTTTTCTAAAGCAAGAAATGTTTTAAAGGGATATTACACCTTTTATTGCGTGGCTGGTAAAAAGTTCAAAAGTGCCAATTGATACCATATTGCAATGTATACATACACTGGCTCTGTTGTACATGCCAGCGTAGTTTGCCCCTTTAAAAGGTACTCCTGGCAAGTGCACCGATTGATTATTAATATGTGAGCGTTATAGTAAAAGGTTCATGATTAGTCCAATGTTGCTGCCTAATAGCAGCTATCCAAATTACTGGGAAGAGGTGAGAGTTTTTTCAACTCTGTTGTTCAAACAATACGTAAAAGTAAAACAAAAACCAGTATGGGCCAGGGTGGGAGCCTAATTTAACATTAGTTGGATTGTGGTAGCCTTATGTCCCATTTGTTTGGTATAATTACACTAAAAATATTTTTCAGGAAAAGAACAACCCCACAACAGAATTTCATAATGATAATTTACTAGGAACAGTAACTGACCTGTTCTTTGCCGGGACTGAGACTTCAAGTGTAACACTGCGATACGCCTTCTTGATACTGCTCAAATACCCTGAGATACAAGGTAATTTTCCTACCAGCACAATAAGTTCATTTGCCCTGTCTAAGTTGAAAAAATTAACTTTGAGATCATAAAGAGAGCATAACCAGTCTTCTGCTGGCTTCAAATAGGTTTTGCTTTTCTATACAAGTCTATGGGATTGCAAAACTCATTTGAAGAAAGTCAAATTCAGGTTTGAATGCGGTCAATGCCAGGTCATTTGCACCTGTCAATACATTCTGATGTCACTGACACAAGCCCAGTACAAATCTGAAAGAAGAGTGTGGTTTAAATAAACAAACATATATCAACACCCTGCTGCAGCATTGTGTGATGCTGCAAGCTGTTCCCCGCCAGCTCTAAGCTCGAGAACTGATCAATTACCTGACTGCTGATCGCTCAGTTCTTGGGTCCACTCTGAGACTGTCAATCACCCCTCTCTGCTATGCCCCTGCAGTGCTCACTGGGGCACAAGGCTGTGGAGGGGTGTTAATGGCTGGCTAAGGTTCTCAGTGGCACTCTGAGATGCTGAGCCATTTGCCTGTAAGACATCTGGGTGGATCCCGACATTATTGTCGGAATCCCTTCAGAGTCTGGAGCTGCTCTGTGACATCAGCTAACAGCAGGCTTTGGCTTGCTGAAGGGTGATTCTGGGTCACCCTTGAGCACAAGTGCGTGCACTCCTGTGACCCACATGAGAATTGCGGCCAAAAAAAAGCTTTGGCCATACTTCTTTTTACATTTATTTTTTCACCCACACATTTCTTGACTACATTAACCTACATCACTCCCTGTAATTTGGTGATGTTGGAACATACTGCTTATGGCATCTCACACGCCAGAAACCCACTGTGCAAAAAAATCACAGTATTCGGACGTTTCTTATGGCAACCATTCAGATTCAAACCTGTTTTGAAATTTAGTGGTAAGAGGACCCCACGAAGGAGGTTGTCTGATTTCTTCAATCCATAATTCCAGACAGTGCAAGTTGTTGGGGGGTCTCATTAAAATGTTGCTATGGAGCCCCATGAATTCAAGATATGCCCCTAGTATTGGTTACAGAACTGCTGTTAGAAACAACTAACAAGGTTCTCCCAGCCCAAAAAATCAAATATCTTTGTTAAAAATACACTAAAATCATTGTTAGTTGACACAAACACAACACCAGTCCTGCTAAAACTCTGTGTGAATGCGGTATTGGAGTGCATTCACATGGACGCTGTGGCATGTACAGTGTAAATTAGTGGTATATTTATCTGGCTGGAGCCAACCGGAGCTATGTGCTGCCAGCCTACTGGATGTTACTCTATGAGGACACAGAAGCTGTATGAACACAGCCACAGATCCGAATTTGCAAGTGTGCAATTTGCTCTGAACATGGACAGTGAGCATTCTTGGCAGCTTACCTACTTGCATACACTTTCCAAATTAGGACTGGTGGCTGTGCTCATACAGCCATTGCATCCCCTTAACAGGTGGCTCCAGCTGCATGAACAATCCACTCATTCACAAGTACCTGTGTGAATGAGTACTTAGGGTTCATTCCCAAGTGAGGTTGTGGGGAGGGGCAGTAAAAACCCCATGGTTCAGCTGCTCTTTTTACCACCCACCAACTGATACCCCTGCACAGGCAGTGGCCAGGTACTGAGGACATAGATTCATCAAATCCATTTCTCTGCACCCTCAGCTGCACTGGAGAAAAATTAATGAACAGAAAGCTCTCTGTGCTAAGCAGCTTCTTGCTGATTCACAAACTGAAGCATAGTAAACACAGTTTACTATTGTTTACTATGCTTCAAGTGCTTCTAAAGACTGAAGGTTTTTTACTTGCATTCTACGCATGAAGTAAAAAAAAACCATCAGTGTGCAGCTTTCCCCTTGGCTCTCCTAGGTCTCTCCCTCCTCATTGGCTGAAACACATCAGTGGGAGCCATTGGCAGTGAGAAGGGAGCAGGGACAGGGCCAATCCTCACTCTGCTGTATCTTATAGATGCAGAGAGCGGGGCTCGGCAGCAAGCATGAACCAGTGCCCCCATAGCAAGAGGCTTTCTGTGGGGGCACTGCTCAGGAGGAGGAGGAAGCTGAAGCACCAGCGGGGGATCCAAGAAGAGGAGGATCAGGGCTGCTCTGTGCAAAACCACTGTACAGAGTAGGTAAGTATAACATGTTTTTTATTTAAAAATAATAAAAATAAAACATTTAATATCCCTTTTAGTGATGACTGGACACAGGAGCAAGCAGTACTGATTTCACACTGTGTTCATTCAAAAAAAGAAGGGTCTGGTAAATATGACCTATTTACCAGACCCTTCCCCCAATCTCCATCCTGAAACATCCCCCTGTATGCCTACAGTAGCTGCAGGCAGGAGAGGAGAGGAGAGGAGGGAAGCCAGGAGCACTGCAGGGAAAATGGGCACACAAGGGGGTCAAACAGCAGGGGGGTAAGGGAACAGATACTTGAACCAATCCCCCTGCGGTGCAGACAGAGGGAGAAAAAGGAATAGCAGCTGGCAGTGCTGCAGGAGGAGAAACAAGAGTCAAAAGTGTCAGCCAAATGGCAATAAAGCCAACCATTTTGAACTAATGGGCCCAGGCCCAGTACAGGAGAATAGGATGTACTATCTTATCAGTGACCCTGACTGGCAATGCTAGGTGCAGAGAAAGAAAGTTCCCCTATGGAGCTGTGTGTGCATTTTAGCAAAGGATTATTTTGAATTCAAATTATGGCGCACTGAGGGCACATTATGGCTGTAGCACAGTTGCTTTGTTTACTGGATAGTATATGTAGCTCACTGAAGGCTTTCACTACCAGGAACTACCCTTTTATTAGAAAGTTATTCTTTTTTTCAGAAAACACTATCTATACAGATGTCTAAAAAACTAGAAAATGCCATTCCAGCATGAAAAACATTTTCCTATTTTATATTCTACAACTCTATTGTATGTCATCACCCTTCAGGGATTCATATTATCAGGCTTTGCTGCATTTTTAGCAACATTTTCTAGCAAAATGTTTTGGCAAAATACACATTATTTTCCATATATGAATATCACTGATCCATAAATGAATATATATAGATTTGACAACATCTAATATTTTTCATGCTGCTCTCTTTCTGTGTGCTCCAGAGAGGATCCATAAAGAGATTGACAAAGTGATAGGAAGTGATCGCTGTCCATCAGCAGATGATAGAAGTAAGATGCCATATACAGATGCTGTCATTCATGAAGTCCAGAGATTTGCTGATATTGTACCAGGAGGACTACCCCATGCAGCCAGCAAGGACGCCAGCTTTAGAGGATATCACATTCCAAAGGTGCTCTTCTCAGAGTTCCAAGACGTTCTGAGATGTTTCCATGTTTTTTATCTATCTATCTATCTATCTATCTATCTATCTATCTATCTATCTTTCTATCACATCTAAGTCTAGTAGAAGGTGGGCAGGTATTTCCCTTGAGAATACCAGGCCAGAAGGTATAATATTTTCCTACCATCACATGAGTCATTCTAGTACCAGCACTAACAATAGTGCATAGTGTACTGTGATCCCTTCCTTTGTTCTGTTCCAGAGTGAAGGATCAGTTGTGCTTACAGTCAGACTTTTTACAAAGTTGGAAAACCTCTCCATGTTCAATAGTAAGTGCCTCTATACACCAGAAGCACTTGTTATCATCTCATAGCTGTTAAGGAGTTAAAGTGATTTTAATTTCTATTTTTTACAAACAGGTTTATACTTACCTGTTCTTTGAAATGGAATTGCATAGAGCTGCCTGGAACCTCCTTTCCTTGGGTCCCCCGCAAGCACTTCTGGATCCTTCTATTTTCAGTGTACCACCATAGGAAGCTGCGGGCTCGCTCCCGAGTTACAGTGCCTGAATTCATAGTCACAGACAGCATGGCTCTGCCCCACACCCCACCCCCCACTCCCTTGTCACAGGATTTGACTGACAACAGCAGGAGCCAATGGTTCCTGCTGTTCTCAACCAAGCCTGTGAGAGTGGGGAAAAAGGAGAGATAAATGCTACAGATGAACACAGCACTGGATTGAGGGAGGTCTCAGGTAAGTATGAGGGGGGCAGCATGAAGGAGCATACTGCTACCTAAGCATTTTTTACCTTAATGTAGGAAATGCAGTAAGGTAAAAAATGTTTAGGATTTAGAACCACTTTAACCAGTAGTTAAAGTTATTTTATTAATTTGGCATTTTTACATAAAATATTGAACTACTTATAGACATCCCCAAGCTGTCCATAATAGTTAGAGGAATTAGTACAAGCAGGGTTCAACTGCCCTCAGGGGCAAGAAATCTTAACAAGTGATGCACAGGCACCATAGAATTGTAAGGCCAGGTCCTGCAACCAAGCAGCTTTTTGTGAAGAGTTACTGGACATGGAGGAAACAGGCAAAGCTGCCACGCTTGGCTGAAAAATGACAAAAGTCCATCCAGTTCAACCATAAAAAAAAAGTTATAATCCTACACCCACAGTTGATCCAGAGGAAGACAAAGAACCCAGCAAAGTATCATCCAATTTGCTCCTGCAGGGGAAAAAATTCCTTCCTGATCTTCCGAGAGGCAATCAGATATACTCTGGATCAACTTTACCTATAAATGTTAGTATCCAGTTATATTTTGTGTATCCAGAAAGAATCCAGGCCTTTTTAAAGCAATCCACTGAGCTGGCCAGAACCAACTCTTGAGGGTGTCTATTCCACATTCTCACAGCTCTTACTGTGAAGAAACCTTTCCGTGTCTGGAGATTAAATTTATTTTCCTCTAGACGAAAAGAGTGCCCCCTTGTCCTCTGTGATGACCTCAGGGTGAATAGCTCTACACGGAGTTCACTATATGAACCACGGATGTATTTATACATGTTGATCATATCCCCCCTTATGTATTATACATGGAGATCATATCCCCCCTTATGTATTATACATGGAGATCATATCCCCCCTTATGTATTATACATGGAGATCATATCCCCCCTTATGTATTATACATGGAGATCATATCCCCCCTTATGTATTATACATGGAGATCATATCCCCCCTTATGTATTATACATGGAGATCATACCCCCCCTTATGTATTGTACATGGTGATCATATCCCCCCTTATGTATTATACATGGAGATCATATCCCCCTTATGTATTATACATGGAGATCATATCCCCCCTTATGTATTATACATGGTGATCATATCCCCCCTTATGTATTATACATGGCGATCATATCCCCCTTATGTATTATACATGGTGATCATATCCCCCCTTATGTATTATACATGGAGATCATATCCCCCTTATGTATTATACATGGAGATCATATCCCCCTTATGTATTATACATGGAGATCACATCCCCCTTATGTATTATACATGGAGATCATATCCCCCTTATGTATTATACATGGTGATCATATCCCCCTTATGTATTATACATGGAGATCATATCCCCCCTTATGTATTATACACGATGATCATATCTCCTCCTTATGTATTATACATGGTGATCATATCCCCCTTATGTATTATACATGGAGATCATATCCCCCTTATGTATTATACACGGTGATCATATCCCCTCCTTATGTATTATACATGGAGATCATAACCCCCTTATGTATTATACATGGAGATCATATCCCCCTTATGTATTATACATGGAGATCATATCCCCCCTTAATCTCCTCTTCTCAAGAGAGAATAAATTCAGTTCCTCCAATCTTTCCTCATAACTGAGCTCCTCCAAGCCTCTTATCAGTTTGGCTGCCCTTCTCTGTACTTTCTCCAGTTCCCTAATGCTCTTTTTTTGAATGTATGCCCAAAACTGAACTGCATATTCCAGATGAGGTATTACTAATGATTTGTACCGGGGAAAATGATCTCTCTCTCTCTCTCTCTCTCTCTCTCTCTCTCTCTCTCTCTCTCTGGCATCTATACCTCTTTTAATACAAGAGAGGATTTTACTCACTTTGGAAACCGCAGCTTGGCATTGCATGCCATTATTAAGCTTGTGATCTACCAGAACATCCAGATCCTTCTCCGCCATTGATTTCCCCAGTTGTACCCCCCCTAGTATGGATGATGCATGCATATTCTTAGCTCCCACGTGCAGAACCTTACATTTATCAACATTAAACCTCATTTGCCACATAGTTGCCCAATTACACAGTGCATTGAGGTTGGCTTGTAAATTGGAGACATTCTGTAAGGCCGTTATTCCAAATTCAACAACCCAGATTTGCTCTTCACCCAAACTCATTAACTCATTCAGATACAAAAGTTGACTTCTGGTATAGGAACAATGAAATCCTCTCCCTTTGTGAGAAAGTGGTATTGTTCCTTATGAAGTTAGCATCCTATAAATAAATGTATTTCATCCCTACTAGGAAAATAATGCCACAGAAGAGGGTAAACAAGGGTATAAAAAAGCCACATAGTGCAGTGATACCGTTATTAACCTCTTCCCTCTGATATGGCGCGTATAAACAACCTCTTGGTGAGTGGGGTTTAACATCGAGGGGCTGCATATATGTGGCCCTATGTAAACACTTCTCTGTACTGGGAGCTTTCCAATCACGTGACTGCTGTGACAGCCAATCACAGCGGTCAGATGACCCAAATGCCCACCTCCATCACCCAGCTTTTAAAAGACTGAAAGAGCCAGGAGACAATGGCAGGAGGGGGTTAAAATAGTACAATAGTAAGGGTATTACTACACTATGTAGCTTGTTTACCTTCTTTTGTTATTGAATGTCTTTTGGATTCCCAGTCCAGCTTTAAGAGGTAGCAAAGGCACATGGTAAGTGACAGCTTTTTATGTTTAGCACATAGTTATACCTCCAGGATGATCTTAATTGACATGCTGTCATTTTAATATATTAGATATAAAATGTAAGGTGGTATGCAATTACCTTATACTTTGTTGCATTTTTAGTTTTTTCTTTCAACATTTTTTTGGGAAAATTTGTTTAGCGCCATCCAACACATAGGAGGTCATCATACACAGGTAGCCAGGTGGTAATTCAATATTAGCCCTAGAAAACAGTATAAGAGTAGGCCAAAACAACTCAGGCTGGCTAAATGATTAGCACTTCCGCCTGGTAGTACTAGGGTTGTTGGTTCAAATCCCAACCATGGTACCTGGAGTTTGCATGTTCTCTCTGTGCCTATGTGGGTTTCCGATATGGGATCACTACTGGTGCGGCGGGTGCACGCTGCACTGGGTGACACCTGTCGCATGGGGTGACACCAGACCCGCTCCACAAAACTGTGGAGAGATCAGTTACCCCATATAGGTTGCAAGCTGCAGGATGGACTGGATCTGTGGATTGAGGAGCATAATGGATCGGTCCATTATGCACAATCCACAGATCAGATCCAGCCTGCGGGGATCGTCAGAGGGGTGACACAAGTGTTACTGCACCAGGTGACACTAACCCTGGGGACGTCCCTGGATCACTAGTATCCATATTAGACCCCCACCCTTGCCAGGGGGCTTCATCCACAGTCCTAGGTTGTACAGCAAACAACAGCACTATTACAAAAAGAAAAAAGGAAATAAAAGAGGAAAGCAAAGGAAGTAAAAGGGAAAGGTGAAGGATCCCAGGGACTGCAGCACCAATCTACATCACAGCCCATACACTGCAAGTTTAAAGATCAATATGCATATATGGGCCCCAAACTTTTTTAAAGTGGTTAAGCGTGTCCTGAATAAAACTCACAATTTTCTCATGGAACATAATGCAGGGAATTTTTTTCCGTACTTGAAAGATGAAGACTGGGGTCTTCTTCCATGATCTAGCAATAGTTAGTTTAGCTGCTAGAAAAATAAAGACCACCTGTTGAGTGGATTGTGGAATGGAATTTTTAGTTTTTTTAAATATATTTTTTTATATACTAAAGGTTTACTTTACAGCTGAAGGAAGTGGTTTATAATTAGGGCACCAAGTACCTTGGGTTATAGTCTTTTTCCAAATAATGCCACAGAGGCAGGGATTATCATGGCTTCCCAACTTGCAATGTTAAATTGTATTTGAAGTCATATTTTATTTCATTTAGGATAGAATATACAAGGGTTAGGATTTACATCAGTTTTTTTTTATTGCTGCCTTGGTCTCCTCTTGAGAAATTCACCCTCTTGAATTATACTGGTGACAAGGACTGAAAGTGAGGAAAAATCTAAATTTTTCAGTTGTCACTGGGCTAGGAGAAGAGGATAAACTTTCCAATAAGAACACCTGTTCTTGTGACAATTGTCTAAAATAGGATTACCAACAATTTAGAGAGACATCATTTCTTATTGTATCTCAAGGCAAAATGTAAAGGGAAACTTCACAAGGAGACCCAAGAAGCAAAAATGAATGTGGTTCTAAGGTCTAAATATTTTTTACTTTAATGCATTCATTCACCAAGGTAAAAAATGTTTAGGTAAAAATATCACCCCCTCACTGCCCCTTATACTTACTTCAGGTCTCGATCCAGTGGCACTCTCCTCTCATTTTCATTGCACAGAGCAGGTACTGTAAGTATAATATATTTGTTATATACAAAAAGGAAACTGCGTAAATGTGTCAAAAGAGTCAAGCCAACAAAAAAGCAGCAAACACTACAATACCATCAATAAATATGTGAATATCAATTCACAAATTATAAAAATATAATACCATCAATTAATATGTGAATACTCAAAAATATTCAAAAATTTTATAGGAAAATCCCTTAAACTATTCTGTATCTAGAATTTTAATATAGTAATTGTAAACTTTTTTTTTTTTTAAATAATACATTGATTAATAAAAATTTAGAGTGTTGCACTGAAAATTAATCAATACCATCAATAAATATGTGAAAATAAATTTAGAATAATTCCTAAATAAAAATATAATATCATCAATTAATATGTGAATACTCAAAATTATCCAAATATTTAATAGGAAAATTAATAACTGGAATAAAAAATAAATTATGTGAAACCAGTATAAAGTCCCCAAAAGCTAGAAATAAATTTAAGTGTTTAAACAAAACATTCTTCTCATCCAAGAAAGGTGCCAAGTGTATCCAAACTATCACCCAGATAGTGGTGTGGTGCACACTTACCAGATAACTAATCTTAATTAATTGAGGTACCAGAAGATTTTTTTACACTATGTGTAATGTTTGTCTCTCCCCTGAGTTTAAGCTGCTGAAGACTGGAGGTGATGGTTTGTAGAACACTGATGTGTGATATTTCTGTGGAGGAGACAGAGGGATGCCATTGATGCCTAATTGTACTGGCTATGCTTTCTATGACTTCTTTGGTTGATAGTTTGGATACACTTGGTAACTTTCTTGGATGAAGATTTTTTTTTGTTTCTACCTTACCTTTTTGGGGGACCTTGTGCTATTTTCACATAGTTTTTGTTTTAATTTCAATTATTTTTTCCTATGAAATATTTGGAGATTTTTGAGTGTTCACATATCAATTGATGATATTATATTTTTATTTAGGAATTAATATAAATTGATAGTCACATATTTATTGATGGTATTGATTATTTTTATCTCAACACTGTACATTTTTTAGATTATATTTGTTACTTTAAAAAAAAAAAATGAAGTTTGTAATCACTTTAAGGAAAACTCTAGCTATAGAAGAATTTAAGGGATTAAAGGTATATGTGTTAGGCCACGTTTAGATTAGGTTAAGTTATTTTTCTTTCCTAAATATTAAGGCTGACCTCCTGTGCTTTATTGAAATTTCTTTCATTCTGTGCCTCGTACAGTGTCAAATAAAGCCCACCTAGTTTCCTTGTTGGAGGCATCAAGCATCACCTGGTCCTGGCCTCTCCAGCGTTAATGTCCCTGGTCCACATCTTCCATCCATTGGTTTTCAATTCTTTCGGTCATTGAGGGTGGGCATCACATGTGGGTGTTATCTAGAGCAGTCTGCATGCAAATACAGGAATGCCCAGACCAATATCCACTCATAAATGCATTTTGATATTTGTATAACTCTTCCCAAAAGCTAGCCCACTGTGTACATCAGGGCTAATGGATCTTGAGAAGAGTACTAAGGCAAGGTATATGCTGTTTTCAGGAACATCCTGCCAGCTCCTCCCACCTGCATTGCATAACGAAGCACAGAGAATCTGTGATGTCATTACTGGGTCTAAAATAAGATGTAATCAAAATAGAGAACTTAAAATAAAAAAATAAATATATATATATATAAAATTAGTATGTTGATGCTAATAATATTAAGAGGACGGGGAGAACCAACGGTAATGTTATACATCTGAGAGGATGTCTTTTGTAGTTCTTGTAGGATGTCAGTGTTCACCCTGGTTTTGCACTTGTGGAATCCTGTAAGTCCCCTTATGTAAAAGTGTTGCCTTTGGGTTGCTAAGGAGCCTCTCCGTCTATTATTCTAGCTGAGCAAGGGATATATAAGCAGGTTGTGGGAGGAGCCAAAAGATAATAGCAGCTAATGGAGTCCAGAAGGAATGGAACTGCTATTTCCACCAAAGATATTGTATATATGCCATTAGTAAATTGTGGTTGCTGTAATTCTCCTCCTGGTGCTAGGGACCAGGACATTTTTAAAAGAAATGCCAAACTGAGAGGTTTTGTACTGTTATGGGAACCTTTATGCTCTGCACTGTTGAGATATTATATAATATGCTTTACTATGAGAGACTATGAAGCTGTACAGTACCTGTTGAACAAATCTTAAAGTAAATGTTCTCTTCTGCAAGTGAGTATACTGAACTGGTCTCCCATTCTTTCTAAAAAGATAACAGTGTAGCGAGGCCTTGGAGAAAGTGAGATTTTGCAACTGATTTTGGTCAGGAAGTGAGTGGGTGGGGTGAAACATGTCATTGGGCATGGCCAGTGGAGCAGTATTGACTGAGACTTGCACACATACACATCCATACTAGGATTGACTAAGGCGAGCAGCAGTTTCAGGCTAGGAAGTGAGTAATGGTTTATGGATGGAGGCTCCATCAAGGGCACTGGCCAAATAGATTCCTTCAGCTATCTAGGTACCATTGTCTCATGGGCCTGAGGTGTTGAATAGGGACACACTGAGTAGACAAGGCCTTGTGAAACAAACTGTATTCTGGACTCCTGATCGAGCCTAGGACTGATGTAACATGGAACCTGAGTGTGTATGAAGAGCTAGCGGGCTTAGTCAGAGCCTCAGCTCATTGTCCTTGCAAAGCTGTACTGTGGGCTGCAATCTGCATTCCTTCTAGGATTTACAATTCTTCCTTTTTAATACTTTAGTATTTACTTTTGTAAAACTTTAATACTACCTTCTTTTTTTCTTGCATCTGTTTCCAGTTAAACAATTGAATTCTTTAATTTTTAATTTCAGGGAACATTGGTGTTTCCAGTCTTAACTTCAGTCTTGAAGGACCCCAAACAGTTCAAAAACCCTGACAAATTTGACCCTGGACATTTCCTTAATGAGAATGGCACCTTTAAGAAGAGTGATGCCTTTATGCCATTTTCAGCAGGTACCGTCTTGTAGTTAATTACAAATATACTGTAGCTAATCATTTTTGGATAGACAGCGGGTTCTTAATTTAAACCATGGTTGTGTTCCGGAACATAGGCTCAATTCACAAAGCTAACACATCAGGATAAGGACCTTTGTTTTCAAAAAATGACAGTTGTGTTTTCATTCTTCTTTCCCAGGAAAACGTATGTGTATGGGCGAGGGTCTGGCTCGCATGGAACTCTTCCTATTTTTTACAACCATTTTGCAAAGATTTACTCTGAAACCCACCGTGGACAGAAAGAACATGGAAATTACACCAGAGCCCAACAGCAATGCTTCCTTACCTCGCCAATATGAG
Source organism: Staurois parvus (assembly GCF_062004578.1). NCBI lineage: Eukaryota > Metazoa > Chordata > Amphibia > Anura > Ranidae > Staurois > Staurois parvus. The sequence goes on along the minus strand of NW_028318542.1, from coordinate 2,478,476 downwards.
ATGTTGGCTGTGCCTCGCTGAAAGACCATTGTATACTTTGGTGTTATTGGATATCTTTTTCATGTTTTTGAGAGCCCCTATCACTTTACAATGTGTAAATAATATGCCATATCTTGTGGACGTTCATTGTTCTCTCAATAATGTTCTATAAACAAAACATACATGAGCAATTTTACCTGCTGGATTCCTAAGTTTAATTCAAACAATCATTCATTCAACCATTTGACTGGAATTTGTCAGTTCATCCCATGATTGTGTGAGATATTTTTTAGGAAACTTTATTGTAGGCTCTGCTGGGCACAGGAATGGTATGTGAATAATTCAGTGATATATGTAAAACACTTTAGCATATGAAATAAAGGGCTGAATTCACTAAAGCAGATCACAAGCAGTTTTAAGTAATCGGACACATTTTCTCCAGATACCACATGCGATGCTGAAAATGTCAATTCAGTATCTCTTTAAGTAGCATTTACCTCAAAAAGCAAAAATGCTCAGTAAATATTGCATAAAACTTCATTAAAGTCAATTCATTAAAGGAAGAAAATAAATGCATGCAGTAAATAAGAAGTGGCCCATACATGCTATAGTTAAAGAATGTATTTTATTTTAGCTAGTTGTCAAGGAGCAGGCACCTGTTAAGGTGCAGGTGGCCACCAGCTTCTTTAACAACCATGACATTTAAAAAATATAATGGCATGTGGTTCCCCCAAAATTTATACCAGACCCTTATCTGACCATGCTGCCCAGCAGGCCAGGAAAGTGAAGGGGGGATGAGTGAGTGACCCCTCTGAACCATACCAGGCCACATGACTTCTACATGGTCGGTGCTTTGGTGGAGGGGGGACTCCCCCTCTCAAAGCACATTGTCCCCATGTTGATGGGGACAAGAGCCTCTTCCCCACAACCCTGGGCAGTGGTTATAGGGGTCTGCAGGCAAGGGACATATGAGAATCTGGAAGTCCTCTTTATTAAGGGGGCCCCAGATCCCAGCCCCCCATGTGAATGAGTATGGGGGTACATAGTAACCCTACTCATTCACCAAAAAGAGTAAAAAAGTAAATAAAAACCAAGAGACTCTTTTTGACAAGTCGTTTATTAGAAAAACAAAAATCACAAATAACTAAATGCCCCCTGAAGTAGATTCAACATCAATCACAATGAACACCAGCCACCAACCCCAACAGAGAGACAACTCTGCCAGTAAACAAGGTAAAGGGCGGGATGACCCAATGAAGTCACCAGATATCCCCACCTCCTTACGACATCATTGGCCAGGGTGTGCTGGGGGATGACATCATAATGTGGCGTGGTGGGTGGTATAAGAAGGGAATATGGAGATAATGTACTAAGAAAAAGAAAGGGAGAAAAATAGGAATTGTTGAATGTTATGATATTGCATATGATTTTTTAACAAATTTGTAAAACAAAAAAAGGGGGGGCGTGGTCACCCGGAGATTTCATCGGGTGGCTCCATCCCTTTGTTTATATAGTGGTGGGAGGAGGCAGACCTGTCATTTGGCTGGAGCCAAACGTTGGTGCAGGCAATTTTTTTTTTTATTCAGGTTGGTGGCTGGCGTTTATCATGCTTGATGAATCCAGCAGACATTGTGTGTTTTTACATAAAGGTCTTGTCAAAAACTGTCTACTGTTTTTATTTACTTTTCACCCTTTTTTGGTGAATGAGTAGGATTACTACTGTATGTATTCCATACTCATTCACATGGGGGGGTCCAGGATCCAGATTCTGATAAGCCCCGGGTCCCCATCAACATGGAGACCAGGTGATTTGGGGGATAGTATTACCTTCTGCAACCCCGCCATGTTGAGTGCATGTGGTCTGGTATGGTTCAGGAGGGTTGGCACTCATTTGTTCCCCCCTTTCCTGGCCTGCCAGGCTGTATGCTCGGATAAGTGTCTGGTATGGATTTTTTTAAATGTTGGCTTGGAGTTCCATGCTGCTTTTTTTAAATCAAATTTTGTATTCCGGCAATTCTTTTGTTTGCATTTTGCTGTCAGTGGTGAACCCCACTGACAGCAGATTAGTTATGACTGTTAAGGACGTGGCAGCTGCCTGCTCCCTAACAACTGTGATATTTTCTGTTACTGATGCTAGCGGCCGCCCGCTCCTTAACAACCATGTTGCTTACTGGTTGTTAAGGATGCCGTCTGCTAGATTTCACTATTAAAATGTATATCACTTCATAAAATAGATTATATGATATGGGGATCATAGGGCAGAGGAAGATATCAACTGAAAGAAGAAGAATCAGCACAAAAGACAAATTAAAAAAAATGTAAATTATGTACCTGATCATTTTGCTGTTTTTAATTTTAGCTAAACTTAGGCTTTTATACCTGGTGGATTGAACAATAAAAAGCAAACTACATAGCAGTAACTACACCAATTTTAAACATTGCCTAGCTACACTCAATGCTCACATAATACCATAAACATTTTCAAACCCCACATCACAATTAAATACAGCAGTACATCATTTAGGGATAACTGATGTCAGGATGGCAGTGGATGTTGCATTGACACCTTCTATGGTTTCTGGATTTCCACTTCTGATTTACCTCCTGTAGCATGACCCTTGGAGGAGAAACTGGATTATTCTGCCCTTCAGTGATGACTCAATGTAAATGGACCTAAAAAAAACTCCACAACATGCCTGTAACATTTTTGCAGAGGGCTTCAATAAACAGGAATAGCCTTGAAAGGAAAAATGGGTTAGACACAAAATGCAACAACAGTAATGATACAGTAGTCATGAGTAATACTGATTCAATACTGAGAGGGTAACATCAATTTATAATGCACAATAATTTAGAACCATCTCAAAAACTGACATAGGCAATCATCACAGAGCAGCACCAATGACACCTGAGTAGGAATGAGATTAGAGTTTTGTCCAAACCCAATGTAAGACAAAATTCCATCTTCAGGGATGTTCAGACATCCCATAATGCATTGCAAACAACTGTCATTGGCCAGTATTGCATCTGACCTCCCAATGTTATGTCTGGGAGGCCCAAATGGAAAGACAATAGTGGTTACCCTGCTGCTCTCGAGGGGTGAGCAACATCCCTATCCACTAGCCAAAATGATGACCGGGGTGTAGCATGTAGAGAAAGGGAATGTGTAGACTGCAACATTCCTCTGATTATGCTGCCATCTTATACTGTAGCATTCAGCAAGCAAGTACGCCCAACCAACCACATGCCCAGCAGCACAATGTCAGCTGATGAAAGTCCATCCCTGCCCTGCATTATTATGTGGAAGGCAATGTTTCCATGTTGCTGGACCATATGGTCAACAGAAATGTCTATCTTACCACAGACACCTGGCCCAGCAAGCATGCACAGGAATGTTAAATACTGTTCAGAGTGAATTGGGTCAGTCTCCTGGCAGTTGAGAAGGATGCAGAACAGGAATCACCACTGGAGGCTCCCAGTCTACTTCTCCTTCTCTTCATCATCCTCAATGCCCTCTTTGGGTAAGGTGCACTCAGAACTATCTGTCCACTGCAAGTATTCAAGAGTTTATACAACAGCCATTCAGTTTGCAGCTGGTATGCTTAGAGATCAATCAAAATGCTATATATCACAAGAATATATATCTATGCTGCGCCACTTAATACTTATTTTTAAATGCAACTATTACCTCCACACCGATGTACTCAATATTTAGTGAATGTGCAAACAATCTTTATAATATATAACATTATTCAGTGTGTATTGAAATAAAACAATACAATATTAAAAACAGTGTCTGGTGTATTGCTTGCACAATAAAGTATAAATCACCTGTATAAATCAGGTCAAACATACCTTCCCTTCTGGGAATCTCTCCAACTGGTGCTCCTGTGATATCTAGTGGTATTCATTCCTGTGATCTTATCAGGTATGTTGTGTATTACATTAGGAAGAACAGACATGTGGCCCCTTTTAGAGTTCAAACTGGTACTCATATATGCCTCATATCTGCAAATAAGCTTACAGACATGTGGGGGCCCCACATTATATAGTATGTAAAAACGACTTTACTTAAAATAGAATTGCACTTACATTAACATGTACAGGTGAAACTCGAAAAATTAGAATATCGTGCAAATGTTCATTTATTTCAGTAATGCAACTTAAAAGGTGAAACTAATATATGAGATAGACTCATTACATGCAAAGCAAGATAGCAAGATGATTATGGCTTACAGCTCATGAAAACACCAAATCTACAATCTCAGAAAATTAGAATATTGTGAAAAGGTGCAATATTCTAGGCTCAAAGTGTCCCACTCTAATCAGCTAATTAATCCATAACACCTGCAAACAGTTCCTGAGCCTTTAAATGGTCTCTCAGTCTGGTTCAGTAGGAATCACAATCATGGGAAAGACTGCTGACCGGACAGTTGTGCAGAAAACCATCATTGACACCCTCCATAAGGAGGGAAAGCCTCAAAGGGTAATTGCAAAAGAAGTTGGATGTTCTCAAAGTGCTGTATCAAAGCACATTAATAGAAAGTTATGTGGAAGGGAAAAGTGTGGAAGAAAAAGGTGCACAAGCAGCAGGGATGACCGCAGCCTGGACATGATTGTCAGGAAAAGGCCATTCAAAAGTGTTGGGGACTTTCACAAGGAGTGGACTGAGGCTGGAGTCACCACACACAGACGGATTCTGGACATGGGCTTCAAATGTCGTATTCCATATTCAAAGCGTCTTACCTGGGCTAAAGAAAAACAGACCTGGTCTGTAGCTCAGTGGTCCAAAGTCCTCTTTTCTGATGAGAGCAACTTTTGCATCTCATTTGGAAACCAAGGACCCAGAGTATGGAGGAAGAATGGAGAGGCACACACTGCAAGATGCTTGAAGTCCAGTGTGAAGTTTGCACAGTCTGTGTTGATTTGGGGAGCCATGTCATCTGCTGGTGTTGGTCCACTGTGCTTCATTACATCCAGGGTCAACCCAGCCACCTACCAGGAGATTTTGGAGCACTTCATGCTTCCTTCCGCAGACGAGCTGTCAGGGATCCCCGCGATCCGTCCCTCGATGGTCCCGGCGCAGGCGCACTGCGCCTCCCAGTACACGGGCACTAGGTCCGGGCCGGCCGCGGCGTTCGAGTTCGCGCATGCGCAGTAGAAGCCGCGGCCGCCAGCTGGGCACCAATGGCAGCGCAGGGCGGGATATTTAAAGATCCCTGAGCTGTCATTTCGTTGCCTTCTGGTCTTACCTGCATTCCTGATCCTGTGAACCTGTATCCTGTAAGTTGTTGACCCGGATTGCTCTTGACCTTGCTGATTTCTCCTGCCCAGACCCTTGCTTGCCTGACCTCTCTCCCTGGATGCCCCTCTTTAGATCTGACCTCCTGTTGCTGACCTGGCATGTGACCCGACGATTCTCTGCCTGCTCCCTTGTACCTTACCGTCCTCTACATTACCGACTCGGCCTGTCTGACTACGCACGTGCTCAGCCATCCATCCATCCATCCCATCAGGGTCACCCGACCTCCTCACATTTGGCTCTCCCTGGTTGGAACCCCTGGCGGACACCCCTACCACTGACAGGTGTGCTCAGTAGAGGCGACCTGGTCTCAGGGTACTACAAGTCCATCCCCACCATCTGGGGCCCTGGTGAACAAGTACCCTGGGGCTTAGATTCCGCGCTCTGGGCACGCCTGACCGGTGGAGTGCTAGTGGTGCCGCTCGGCGGTCCCTCACAGTACCAGAAGGCCATGACTGAGCCTCGAGGAGGACTCACCCCGTTGGACGAGGTGTGCAGGCACCTGGCCACCTTGACGCAAGCTGTAAACACATTACAGGACAGATGTCTGCAGATCGAGAATCGGTTTCAGGCCTGCACCATATCTGTTCCTGTTACCCAGGCCCCGGCTCCTGCACCACCAGTCGCAGCAGCCCACGAGCCGGCTCCTGGGCCTCCCACATCACTCCCTATGGCGGAACCCCGAGTACCCTTACCCGAGCGCTTCCATGGGGATCGCACACGTTTTCGGTCATTTCGTGACTCTTGTCTGCTCTTTTTTGAACTACAGCCACGGACCTTTTTGACAGAGTCAGTGAAAGTGGGGTTCGTTGTCTCCCTGCTGCAGGGTGAACCCCAAGACTGGGCCCACCGACTAAGGGGAAACAATGACCCTCACCTGATTTCGGTCGACAGCTTCTTTAACGCTATGGCCATCTTATATGATGACCCACAACGGGCGGCCTCGGCCGAGGCCACGTTATACGTACTCCGACAAGGTCGGCGGACGGCTGAGGAATACGCCTCTGACTTTAGGCGCTGGATGGGTGACACTCGTTGGAACGAGTTCGCCCTTTTACACCAGTTTCGTATGGGCCTATCTGAGGCTCTGAAAGACGAGCTCGCCCGGGTAGAGGTGCCCGAGATATTAGAGGACTTGATTGCACTCACTATTAAAATTGACCGTAGGCTACGGGAGCGCAGATTGGAGAGGTCTGGTCAGGGTCGCGGAAATCCCTGGGGGTCATTTCAGGGATCCGGTCAACATACTAGGCCAAGCATCCAGAACCTGCCGTCTGAAGATGCCCCCGAACCCATGCAGCTAGGCCTGGCTCGGCCTAAACTATCGCCTGAGGAACGCCAGCGCAGACGCTCCCAGAATCTGTGCCTGTACTGCGGCGAAGCTGGTCACATGGTGCGTTCCTGCCCGCAGAAACTGAGTAAGTTCACTTCATCTTCTTTGTCTGTTGGCGATATGACCCCGTCCCAGTACTTAGTTGTTCCCCTCTCCTTTCAGCTTTCCGAAAGGACCGTGGAGGTGTCGGCCATAGTTGATTCGGGGGCATGCAGCTGTTTTGTGGATATCAATTTTGCTCACCAGCAGGGTATTCCCCTCCGTCCAAAGGAGAAGGGGTTTCATATCTTTTTGGCTGATGGTTCCCGGATAAAGTCAGGAGTAGTCAACCAGGAGACCCCTTCCATTATGACTTCCATTGCCGGTCAGCACCGGGAACTCCTCCGCCTGGATGCTATTGCATCACCCCTTTTCCCAGTCATTCTGGGGCTCCCTTGGTTGCGGGCCCATAACCCCCAAATTGACTGGGAAACTGGGGTTGTCTCGTTCCCTTCCCCATATTGTCGGGAACTGTGTCGAACTTCGGGCCCGGGGGTCCCCCAGGTTCTTCTGTGCTCTGAAGGGGATGACAGCCTGAAACAAGTGATTCCTGCAGCCTATCACGAGTTTCTTGACGTGTTCAGTGAACGGGGAGCAGATGCTCTACCCCCCCACCGCCCATATGACTGTCCAATTGATCTGTTGCCCGGTTCTGAAATCCCGTTCGGGCGAATTTTTCCCCTTTCTGAGCTAGAATTAGGGGCCCTGAAGGACTATATTGAGGATAGCCTCCGTAAGGGATTCATCCGTCCCTCCACTTCCCCAGCAGGTGCAGGGATCTTCTTTGTAGAAAAGAAGGACAAGACTTTGAGGCCATGCATTGACTATCGGGAGCTGAATAGGGTCACCATTAAAAATCGTTACCCATTACCTCTGGTACCTGAATTGTTCCAGAGCTTAAAGGCTGCGGTAGTATTTACCAAGTTGGACTTAAGGGGAGCCTACAATTTGGTTCGCATAAGGGAGGGGGATGAGTGGAAGACGGCCTTCCGCACCCGATTCGGCCATTTTGAATACCTGGTCATGCCTTTCGGGTTATGCAATGCGCCAGCCACCTTCCAGCACTTCGTAAACGACATCTTTAGGGACTTCCTGGACATCTTTGTCATCGTCTACTTAGACGACATTTTGATTTTCTCATCCTCCCTGGGGGAGCACAGAGTACATGTAACAAAGGTGTTGGGGCGGTTGCGGCAGCACGGGTTGTACGCTAAAGCAGAGAAATGCTGCTTTGAACAGGCTAGCGTTACATTCCTGGGTCTGATTATCTCCACCACGGGGGTCGCAATGGACCCTCAGAAGGTCTCAGCGATCCTAGATTGGCCTGAACCCACGGACAGGAAAAGTGTCCAACGTTTTATTGGGTTCGCAAATTTCTACCGGAAGTTCATCAAGAACTTCTCGGGTCTGGTCTCCCCTATCACTCAATTAACTAAGCTTGGGACGCGATTCAGATGGACGCCCGAGGCACAGGAAGCTTTTGAAGCACTAAAAAGGTTATTTACCTCGGCACCCATTCTGGGTCATCCCGACGCCTCCCTGCCCTACATCTTAGAAGTAGATGCATCAGAAAACGCGGTTGGCTCCATCCTTTCCCAGCGGAAGGGCGCCAAGGAATTACTTCACCCAGTAGCATTCTTTTCACGGAAACTTACCCCGGCGGAGAGGAACTACGACATTGGGGATCGCGAGCTACTGGCTATCAAAACCGCTTTAGAGGAATGGAGGTACCTGCTGGAAGGTGCCTCCCATCCCATCCTGATATTCACGGACCACAAGAACCTGGAATATCTGAGGACGGCCAAACGTCTACGCCCACGACAAGCAAGATGGGCATTGTTTTTCTCGAGGTTCCAGTTCCACATCACATACAGGCCCGGCTCGAAAAACACGAAGCCTGACGCATTGTCGCGCATGTATGAGGACACCAAGGAGATCCCAGTGCCCGACACTATTCTTCCTGCAGGAAATTTCTTGGTCCTTCAGACAAACCTCCGCTCCGAGATCCTGAGGGCGTCCACAGCAATGTCTACCTCCGATGGGGCCCCCCTCCAGAACAAGGAGGGACTCCTATGGAGGGAGGACCGGATTGTGGTGCCAGAGGATGCCCGAACCTTAGTCTTGGGACATTGCCATGACCACCCACTGGCAGGACATTTTGGACCGGTCAAGACCCTGGAACTTCTCCGGCGTTCCTTCTGGTGGCCGGACATGGCCAAGGATTGTAAGAACTACGTGGGCTCCTGTGCCATCTGCCAGCGGAACAAGCCTTCAAGGAACAAGGCATGGGGCCTGCTACGTCCATTGCCCATCCCTGAACGGCCCTGGCAGAGAATCTCCATGGACTTCATAGTCGAGCTCCCTCCTTCGCTGGACCACACAGCAATTCTCGTGGTTGTGGACCGCTTATCCAAGATGGCCCATTTCATCCCTTTACGGAAGACTCCATCTGCAGCCGAGACGGCACAAGTCTTTATTCGAGAGATCGTTAGACTGCATGGGGTTCCCGAAGACATCGTCTCGGACCGAGGGGTGCAGTTTACCTCGCGGTTTTGGAGGGCGTTGTGCAAAGCCCTGGATATCAAGCTGTCTCTTTCCTCGGCATTTCACCCTCAGACCAATGGCCAGACCGAGAGGACCAATCAGACCCTGGAGCAATACCTGCGATGCTACACATCATTCTCTCAGGACGACTGGGCGCCACTCCTCCCTTTGGCAGAATTTGCGTACAACAACGCTTGCCATTCAGCAACTGGGCAGTCCCCGTTCTTCGCCAACTATGGGTTTCATCCTGTCTTCCTCCCGGACTTGGTCCCGGAATGCCCGATTCCAGCGACACAGGATGCACTGACCTTCTTCGCCTCCAACAATAAGAAATTACAGGAAGCCGTCCGTCAAGCCCAAGAAGACTACAAGAGGGCTTTTAATAGGAAGCGAAGAGGGGACCTGGTGTTGCAGCCCGGAGAGAAGGTTTGGCTGGCTACGTCAAACTTGAGGATGCTTTGCCCATCAAAGAAGTTGGGACCTAAATTCATAGGCCCTTTTTGCATCAAACGGATGGTCAATGAGGTGGCCTATGAACTTGTTCTCCCTGACACACTCAAGATCCACCCTGTCTTCCACGTGTCCCTGTTGAAACCGGTAGTCCCTGATGCCTTCCCGGAACGGGAATCCATGCCCCCGGAGGCCGTAACGGTTGAAGAGGAAGAAGAATTCGAGGTGGAGGCAATCTTGAAGTGCCGTCGAAGGGGGGGCCAGACCCAATTTCTCATCAAGTGGAAGGGCTACGGCCCTGAGGACAATTCGTGGGAGCCAGCCCATAATGTCCATGCACCTAGGCTTGTCCGGAGGTTTCTTTGTGATCACCCGTGGTGGAGAGATCGGGTGGGCATCCGGAGGTTGCCCGTAGGGGGGGGGCAATGTCAGGGATCCCCGCGATCCGTCCCTCGATGGTCCCGGCGCAGGCGCACTGCGCCTCCCAGTACACGGGCACTAGGTCCGGGCCGGCCGCGGCGTTCGAGTTCGCGCATGCGCAGTAGAAGCCGCGGCCGCCCGCTGGGCACCAATGGCAGCGCAGGGCGGGATATTTAAAGATCCCTGAGCTGTCATTTCGTTGCCTTCTGGTCTTACCTGCATTCCTGATCCTGTGAACCTGTATCCTGTAAGTTGTTGACCCGGATTGCTCTTGACCTTGCTGATTTCTCCTGCCCAGACCCTTGCTTGCCTGACCTCTCTCCCTGGATGCCCCTCTTTAGATCTGACCTCCTGTTGCTGACCTGGCATGTGACCCGACGATTCTCTGCCTGCTCCCTTGTACCTTACCGTCCTCTACATTACCGACTCGGCCTGTCTGACTACGCACGTGCTCAGCCATCCATCCATCCATCCCATCAGGGTCACCCGACCTCCTCACATTTGGCTCTCCCTGGTTGGAACCCCTGGCGGACACCCCTACCACTGACAGGTGTGCTCAGTAGAGGCGACCTGGTCTCAGGGTACTACAAGTCCATCCCCACCATCAGGGGCCCTGGTGAACAAGTACCCTGGGGCTTAGATTCCGCGCTCTGGGCACGCCTGACCGGTGGAGTGCTAGTGGTGCCGCTCGGCGGTCCCTCACACGAGCTTTATGGGGATGCTGACTTCATTTTCCAGCAGGACTTGGCACCTGCCCCCACTGCCAAAAGCACCAAAACCTGATTCAGTGACCGTGGGATTACTGTGCTTGATTGGCCAGCAAACTCGCCTGACCTGCACCCCATAGAGAATATATGGGGCATTGCCAAGAGAAAGATGAGAGACATGAGACCGAACAATGCAGAAGAGCTGAAGGCCGCTATTGAAGCATCCTGGTCTTCTATAACACCTCAGCAGTGCCACAGGCTGATAGCTTCCATGCCACGCCGCATTGAGGCAGTAATTGCTGCAAAAGGGGCCCACACCAAGTACTAAGTACATATGCATGCTTATACTTTTCAGAGGTCTGATATTGTTCTATGTACAATCCTTGTTTTATTGATTGCATGTAATATTCCAATTTTCTGAGATTGTGTATTTCGGGTTTTCATGAGCTGTAAGCCATAATCATCACAATGATGACAAATCACGGCTTGAACTATCTTGCTTTGCATGTAATGAGTCTATCTCATATATTAGTTTCACCTTTTAAGTTGCATTACTGAAATAAATGAACTTTTGCACGATATTCTAATTTTTTGTTTCACCTGTAAAAGTAAAGTCACTTCAATACGCAGCGGGGCCACAGCTCTCACATCACTTCCAGTTGCACCTGTCATTCATGTCACCCAGTTCTGCCCTACACCTGTCGTCACGGTCACATGACTTCCTCGGGGGATCAGGACTGGGCACACTCTCATGTCTTGTATTATGGTGCAGAATTATGGTGCAGCATAGATAAGTATATATTCTTGTGGCATATATTGTTTTGATTGATTGGTATTGTGGGAACAATTTTTATAAATAAAAGAGATCATACAGCAGCAAAATGCATCAAAAAGGAACCTGTAACCTTCAATTGAATATGTGATGAGAAAGCGCAGCGCTGAGAATTCAATCAATGATGATGCAGATGATGGAAATTTAAAATATAAAATTACATAAAGTGTCAAGTGCGTATAAGCCAAGTTATAAATAATATGACAATGTGCATTGAATAAACTTATGAGAAATCAAGTAAATAAAGTAATTTCAGTAAATCAATAAAATGTCCAGTGTGAGTGTGATATCGTCCTTAATTAATGTGAAGTAAAATCTTGTGCTCAATTAAATCCGCAGAATCCCAGGTGACATCAAACTGTAAAGCAGCTCCAGTATCCAGAGGAGGGATATCCTTTCCAGGCTGTAGATCCATTCCACCTTAAAGGGGACCTCTGGCTGATTTCATCATATATAACACACTGCGTATTTTAAATGCGCATCTGATGAGTGTGCATTTTTATCACATTCTGCACTTCACCGAATGGAATAATTGTTACATGGAGTATACCTTCACCTGAATACAGGGTTTTATTCTTATGAGCACAAGATTTTACTTCACATTAATTAGGAACAATTTTTATGATTGCAGCTGTTTGCTGTTTGGGATTAATTTTTTACATATTTATAATTATTATATTTTAATTATCACTTTATTTATTGGTATACATTACCACACATTATATAGAAATAAGTGCAGAATTATTAAACAAACAGATTTATAATATACCTAGGTGCCTAGGGATCAGAAGCCACATTGTAACAGGGATTCTGTCAGCTCTGCAGGGCCAGACCCAGCACACATCTTTAATTTGGTTCAGTGATTCCTACATTACTAGATAGGTACCCTGGCTTACAGGGTCTTCTAATGCATGTCAGAATTGTAGCTATTTTCAGGCTTTCATACCCAATTTGTGCGAAGATGGCTAAAGTTCAGTGAAAGTTCCATTTGTCCGCAAGCACCTGATATGTGACATGCCCAGGCAGTGGAACTCTACCTTGGACATAAATGAGTACTTGTGTGAGTATGGCATGAGGACAGGCTCGGGGGAGCTGGGGTTCTTCTTCCCACATCAGTGTCTCCTCATACAGGACACATGCACTGTATTGTCACTGTTTGATGCAGAAACTAGACCGGTAAGCTGTGACAATGCAGGAAACAACTATTCCTGTGATGCTCCTGCTAAAGCAGATACTGTATGGCATTATAGACAAGGCACTGGAAGCACAGTAGCAGGAGAAAGAGAAAGACTTTATAATGTCTCAAGGCCCACCATATGCAGACACCATCAATGTGAAGCCTCAGCAGGTATGAGGAGAAGAGAATAGTTACCATGATGGCAGTATTCTAGGGGAGATTTTTATTCCTCACAAACCCCTGGGGGATGTATCTGAGGACAATATCATCCACAGGGACCCTGAGAACTTGGGTATCTCTGCCTCTGGAACTTTGTGGTAGACTGGCTTCTTAATGCTCCAGAGCTTGCAAAGGACCCTATAGTTTGTGGTATAAAGGAGACAGACCATTACCGGTTGGTAACCCTTCAGGAGTCATGTTACAATGCTAAAGTTCATCCTTCCCAGAAGATAAAACATCTGGAGGCTCTGCCATGGAGGAAACTGTTAACCTAAGGGGTACCAGTATACTGTTTCATGGACAACATGGTGTGGATCCTACTGTCATTGAGAGAAGCAGTGGAGGTGGCTGCCAAAACAAGTCATTCAAAACATTTTTCTACCAAACTCCCAGGGCTGTCCACTGCCAACAGCTATCTTCAAAAGCTGAATATATGGTGGGGGAGTACATGGAATCAGGGGCGATTGTTGACACCATTACAAAGGACAACCCCCTAAATGTGTGGTAACAAAGATATACCACTGGTCAGACTTTGCCCAGTATTGAATGGCTGAGCTGCTCAGAGTGCACTGTAGCCAGCATCCTCTCTGAACATATAGTTAATACTGTGGGGGCTTTGACCCTGGAAAAATTAGTCTGTCTGTTCCTAGATACAGTTGACCATTGTTAAAATGAATCAGTCTAAGATCAGCAACAACTACTGCAGATGCTGCAGATTACATTTTTCTAACATTTTTCTAAGTATTTATGTACTGTGCTTAAGCCTCTCCTTTTCATAACTGCAGGCCTGAAATAAATCCCATGTCCTACCAACATTTCCATCTCCTGCTCCCACAAGCACATCTGTCTACCATTAACACTTCCTTCTACAACTGCTGGCTTGATACTGTTAACATTTACTGTCACCATTAGCATCTAATGCTTGGCCCATTGCTGTTGTTCACTGCAATAGCACTTTTAATTTGGCACACTTACTTTTTCTGGAGATGTTTCACTATTACAAAGAATTAAAATGTTTTGTTTGGATAACATTCTGTGCTCTGCATGAATATTTATGTAGGTTTACAGTGGTTTGCACCAATAACACCCCAAACCCAATTGTTTTTTGCAGCTGTTTCACCATTGCAAAGAATGTAGCATTTTTTGACAGGTAACGTCCTTAGCTCTGCATGAATGTATCTGTAGGATTATGGTGTTTTTGCTTCAAAATTTCAATTTTCCCACAGCTGTTTTACAGTTGAAAGAATATTTGTGTTGGTTTGTGCTGTGCTTGTACCAATAATACTCAAAATCTATTTTTTTAGACAACTTTACCCCAAAGATAAAATGTTTTTACATATTGTTTGGCTGGCTAATATATTGGTGATTAATGTTTGCATTTTATTATGGTGCGTTGTCTTTAAAAAAAAACACTTTGGAATAGATTCATTAAAACTGATGCAATCAGAATCTGTTGCAGCTGTGCATGGTAGCCAATCAGCTTCTAACTTCAGTTTGTCCATTTAAGCGTTGGCATTAAAACCCGAAAGCTTATTGGTTTCTATGCAGAGATGCACCTGATTTTGCACTCCCCAGTTTTAGTAAATATCCCTTTTTATGTTTTTGCATACATCTCAGTTTGGAAAATGTTTTGGCTTCCATGCAAGCTATATCATGTCATGCTGTTTGTATCACTCTTTTCACCCTACATGAGTTAACTGGCACAATTAAGAATATTTTAAATACAGACTTTTTCAAGTAGTGTGGCCTATGGTACATATCATTGAAAATAGATCAATCCTGATATACGGAGTCTCATTTCTTGTGTAACACTCTTGTTTCATGACAGCCACCGGTCTCATTCAAGCATCCTGAATTTGGCTGAGCTGCAGTCTCCATGTCAGCCTGTCTACCTGCAAGGTGGTTGATGTAGCCAACCTTGGGGTGGAGACCATACCTGTTTTAATCCAGCTAAACCCTCAGTGTCTTGCTTGCGATAGTGTGTGTAACACGTGCTTTAAGCTCCTAGTTTGCCTGCCCTGTTCCTGTACCTTTGCCTGCTCCCTGTCTTGCCTGCTAGTTTGGATTACCTTGTTGACGACCTTGCATCGAATCCAGACTGTCACTGACTACTCTTTCTGTCTGCCATACACAAATACTTGTTTGACACAGCAGTTCGCACCTGCCCTGGTGTTGTGGCCAGGCACTATAGCATTGTATATAAGACCTGAGGGCAAACGAGTACCAGTAGGCCTGCTTGCCTTATGGGAAAAGGGGCTGCTATAGGCGAAGAACACAGAAGCTAGCTACAGTGCCTGACCGCTAATGCCAGGAGTAAGAATGATACTGTAAAATGCCAGGACAGTACAAAGGCCCCCCAAATGACCCCTTTTTGGAAATTAGACACTACAAGGGATTTAGTAAGAGGCATGGTTAATTTTTTTAAAGTTGTAATTTTTCCCACCATTTTTTAGAAAATTAAGAAATTAAATAAAGTTTGTTTTTTCTGTTGACAAAATGATCAAGTTATTAAATTATTCCTCACACACAGCATAGGCTACTCCTCCCAAGTAAGGAGATACCAGATGTGTGAGATTTTCCACAGCATAGCCACATAGAGGTGCCCAAACGTCAAAAAGCACCTTTAAAATAAATTGCACATAAATTACACATCTAGTTTCCTGACTACCTATACCATTTTTGAAGGCCCTGGAACACCAATACAATGGAAACACCCAATAAATTACCACATTTTGGAAAGCAAACACCCCAACTTATTTTTTATGAGAAATAATAAGTCCATTGAACATATCATTTTTTTGCCACAAGTTTTTGGAAAATGTGGAAAGAAAATGAAAAATTTTTTTTTACCCCAAATTGTCTATTTATGATATTTCTAACACACAGCATGGACATACCATTGAATTAAATCACAAAATACATTCTGCTACTCCTCATGATTATGGCAATAACATATGTGTGAGACATTTTCACAGCCTAGCCACATAGAGAGGCCCATCATCCAAGGAGTAACTTCATGTGTTCTAGGGCCATAAATTACACATCTAATTCCCTGACTACCCATTACATTTTTGAAATCCCTGAAGCACCAGGACAATGGAAATACCTACAAAATGACCACATTTTGGAAAGCAAGCACCCCAACATATTTAACATATTTTCTCTGCAGTATAATGAGTTTTTGAACATGTCACTTTTTGCCATAATTTTTGTGCACAAATGACAACTACAGAATGTCTACTCCTGTGTATGGCATTCCGCCCTGAATAATTCTGTCAGTATGTTAAAAGTGTTGATAGATGTCACGGAAATCCTTGTGAAGCTACAGTAAAGTGCAGAAATTGCATTTTTTTTGTTTGGACATTTCTTTATTTCTAAATATTAAGGCCTATGGCAGGGAAGGTCATGAGTGGACCTATCGCCAAGAGTAGTCTCGGGAAGGTTCCATCCACAGCAGGTGGATAGTTGTCATATTCAAGAAGAAATGGGGTAAAACTTGTGTAGTTTGGTGGCAACCAACAGCCAACCATAATCCCCCGTATATTTTACAGTTATAAAATACCAGTTGCAATCAGGTGACATTTAATACATGATTGGGAGCCTGTCTCAGCAACTGCAACAAGAGGTCTATGTAGTGGCGATATAGAGGTTGGCTCCCCAAAGGAGTTAAAACTGTTTACTCAAAAAAATAAAGAAAATTCATTACAATTATCCAATCCTGTGCAGATAAAAAACAAAAAATGGAATCTGCATTTCACAATTGGAAAAGTAAAGTGAATGTTCGCTCTTTTTTGAGTGAACATTCTCAATTACTTTAGTAAATCAGTTTCACGTCACAAACATGAATGAGGCAATATAAGACACTTCACCTATGTATCTGGACAGAAACAGCCTTGGATATAGTTAGGGGGTCCAACATGTTTTAAAAAAAAGCCCCACTTGCTTCTCCAACTAGGGTGAGCCAGCTGGTTCTGACAAGTTACATAGGGGCAATGGAGGAGCGTAAACATAGGCAGGCATCATGAGGTCTGAATCTCAAGGCTGGTACAGGCATGCATAAATCTCCACTGGGCAGACAGACTTCAGTAGGAGATCACAAGAGGGTGCACAGAAAGAGTAGCCAGCAGACAAGAGCAATACCCAGAGACAAACCTGGGTCAGCAAAGCACAGGATCAGCAAGCAGAGACAAGGTTCAGAGGATAGCTGAAGCCAGTAACTTATGAGCAATGCCATACTGAACAGCAGAAAGGAGCAGGTCAGGAAAAGATCTTGCGTTAGGTTAGCAAATGAGAACATGAAGACCACCATTTAAGCAAGGTAGCAAAGGAGTGCTGGGCTTCCAATAGCTTGCTTGACACAGACAAAAAGGTGTAAGGGGATCAAGAAAAACCTGATAAAGTTTCTAATTCTTCTCACTGTATTAAAAAATAAAACATTATTTGATTGCAAATATATTTTAATCCCTCAATCAATCACTCATAGTAATGTGAAGCTCTTGCCAAAAAGATTAAGGTATCAGTTTCACCTTTATTCTAAGTTCATACTTACAATGTGTTGCCTTCCTTGTACTGAGCTGACTCACAATTATCAGTACTTGCCCTGCAGTTGGCTGCCAAATTTCAAGACCGGGTGCACTCTGTTCTTGGTCTTGTTTTATTTCATGATATGCTTTTCATACTTTATTATCCCAGTCTATAAATGGAGCCAGGGTTGTCCAGTGTAGTTAGGCTTTAAAAATAGACTCTTAGAATTATCCTAGAAATATGCTGTCATATTTTTTTAAACATATTTGTTTCACGATAGAAAATGTAGAGGAACAGTGTTTGACAGATGAAATTCTAAATGACTAAAAAGAAAAACCTCATGGACTTCTTGACATGGTTTCAAACAGCCACAGTAGTCCTTTATTTTATCACAAAACGTATCACAGTTTCAATTTACAATAACCTAAAAAAAACCAAATAAATAACATGACAACTGTTGGTTACAAAAAAAGGGGTATTTGGTGTCTGCTAGCCAAAAAAGGCTTTGCTAACCTCCACCCTTGTCCTGAATTGATTAATTCCACTTAAAAAAGGGAATGATACTGCTAAATAACTGAACCAATATGGGGAGCCCTACTTTGTAACCATTTCACATTTTTACTTATCCCTAAAGACCTTTTAACCCATCAAGGTGACATCACAATCAGTTATAAAACCAATGATTAACAGTAAACAAGGGAGGGTGGGTGTTTGGGTGTAAAAACCTCCTTCCTCGTCAGTCTTTCCTTAAAGTGGAGCTCCACCCAAAAAGGGGAAGTTCCACTTTAAGCCTTTGTCTCCTGCTCCTCATTAAAGATTGACACCTTTTGGGAGCGGGTACCCGAATTTGACAGGTACCTGCTCCCACTTCAGCTTCAATTGCCTAAGGAAGCGGAAGTTGTCCTCCCCCCTCCCTTCCCGTAATCTTCTGGGACACGTGACAGGTACCAGAAGACTACAGGACCATTTGCAAAGTGCATGCACAGTGGACACACGACTGTGAGGCTGCAGGCTGTCACAGGCTGGTGCCTACACTGAGGATGCTGGAGCCAAGAGAAGACGGCTGGTGAAACCAGCCGTGGTGAGGACACCACTGGACCAAAGCACAGGTAAGTGTCTTTATTTTAAAAGTCAGCAGCTACAGTTTTTGTAGCTGCTGACTTTTATTTATTCTTTTATTTTTTTCATTGAACTACTCTCCACTACTCATGCGATGTTATCAGCAATGTATGTTGCTTTGCTTCTCTGTCCTCATCAGCTTCCTGGCAGCAAATCTTCCCCTCTTTGGACAGGATTAGCGTCTTGAACACCATCAGCTTCACTCAATGGGATTTCTGATTACGGAGGGCAGTCTTCACAGCTGGATGGCAATGGATTCTCCGATCACACAGCCCCCCTTCTCTCTCTCAAGCATGGCTGCTCTCTCTCCTTTTTCCTGTTCACTCTCCAAGTGTAAAAACCCCTCCCCTTCATAAGTAAAGAAATCTCTATGCAGTCTGAGGCTGTTAGAACAAAACAGCGACATCTTGTGGCTAAACTGCAGAATGTCAGTCAGAACATTTTTAATTTACTTCAGTCAGTGTTCAAACAATGAAAGCTGTTTCCCCATCTCACAGCTGCACTCCTTTACTTCTACTGGGTCTCTTTTTTGAAGCAAAACTAACAACAACAAATACAATGTAAAAAGAACACATTTGAATATTTTTTGATTTCCAAAATTTAAATTTTGTTTCTGTTTCTGATTCATATCTTCAAGAATGGGCATCAAAATACTTAAATAGGTATGGCCAATATAAATCTTTTGCCAACGATTATTAGCAATACCTGATTTGGTGGATAAATGGGGAGAAAAAGGGAAGCAACAATTAACCTCCCTGACGGTATTCCCGAGTGTAGCTCGGGGTAACATTTCAGTACCAAAAGCGGTAACCCCGAGCTACACTCGGGCTTACCCTGCGGCACTGCTCCGGCAAGTGTTCTTCACTTACCTTACCCTGCGCTCCCACGATGTGTCCCCTGCAGCGTCCCCGGCCATCTCCTCCGGCCGATGCCGGCATCCGGCTTCTGTGTCCTGTCCCTGTGACGTCGGGACGTACGGGCGCCGCCGGCGGCGGGAAATTTAAAAATTTTTTTTTTTTTACATTTTACACAGTAAAACATTGCTGTCTCAACCAATTTCACATACATATTGTCCCTAGTGCTTTGTCCTGTGCCCTGCCTGCATTTTGTCTGTTCTTTCTGCCTGGAAACTGAGAAACGTCCATGGCGTCCAAAAAGTGTCCCTTTAGGTCAAAAGCGGTTTAGATCAGCTAGAGAACAGCGATAGTAAATCAGAACCACTTGCAGAATTGAGTGATAATGATTCGTGGGGGAAATTCGTCATCAGACACTGAAAACGATTTTGCGACTGAGCTCAGCAATGTGCGAACTTGGCGCTCTATTTCACATTTCAGTGTTTTTGGTTTGATTATATTATTGAATTAAATTTTTTATTATTTTTATATTATTTTTATGATTATTTATTAAATTATAATTTATGATTTTGTGTTTCAAATTTTATCATACCCGGGATGTTTACTAGACTCTTGTTCGGACAGATTTCAGTGAGTTTTTCCTAAAAATTACAGCCTACAATAAAAAAAATACATATTTCCATGCAAAGAAATGGTACCGCTTTCAGCACCAAAAATCTGAAATAATCATACCGCCAGGGAGGTTAAAGTGTATGTTATCCCCAACATTTAATATTCTTGATGTGTGTATATTGTACTATATACTTGTGTTAAACTGGTAGTAAACCACAGACAAAAAAAAATGTCCCCTGCACGGTAAAGCCATACTGTGCTAGTATGCATTGCATACTAGCACATTATGTAAAACTTACCTTAAAAGGAAGACCTCCAGCGGTGTGCAGTCACCACTGTAAAGGCTTCCATCTTCACCCGTCTTCCTTCCGGGTTTGCAAGCTCCGGCATTCTGACAGACCAGCCGTGATGATGTCACTCCCATGCATATGCGCTGTAGTCCCGGGCCATGGCACACAGCTCTGAAGGAATGGCATGGGTATGCCATTCCTTCAGAGTGCATGCCCCGGATTAAATGAAGAGAGAACATCTCCTAACCGGTGCATGTTTAGGAGATATTCATTTTACCTACAGGTAAGCTTTATTATAACTTAAAATTAAAAAACAGAGTTTACAACCACTTTAAAAAGTGCCCTGTACTCATTGTATTTCTTCCTTTGTGTGAAATGCCTGGTGATCTTGCCAGTTCCCCCGCTTTCCTGTTTCAAACTGACCACGTCAGACATGGGAACACATCCATCCCAGTGTGGTCAGTTTTCCGGCTGTGCTGGGAGCATAGTCAGCTGATCCTCCATTGGCCAAGACTTGTGCTGAAACACCCCCCTGCACGACTAATCACTGTGAAGATCAGTGTACTGCTGTTTCTCTGCCTACTGTAGACAGGTTCAATCCCCATATGCAGGTTCCACCCCCTCCTCTCTAAGCCTCTTATGCACCGAAGAACAGAGGTTATGTGATCACATATTAAAAAAAAAAGGCAGTGATACTATTTTTATACTGAATATACATAAATGTTTTGCCTAGCATTTCTATTTTAAACTGAATGGGTTTTGTGGGTTGTGAGGTTTTACAAATACCTTAACAAAAAAAAAAATAGGTTTACAGAGAAACATTATTATTATTATTATACAGTATTTATAAAGCGCCAATAGTTCGCTCAGCGCTGTACATTACAAAGGGGGACAGAACATGTGACAGAACAATACCAATACAATGCAAAACATGAGGGGATTGAGGGCCCTGCTCTTTTGAGCTTTACAATCTAGGAGGGAGGGGATAGGGGCACAGGAGGAGATAGCTGTGGGGGATGGAGTGGTAGGAAGAGTGGAGGAGGTCAGCAAGTTTTCAGGGGGTGGAGTAGGCTTCCCTGAAGAGATGGGTTTTCAGGGTGCGCCTAAAGGAGAGGAGAGTAGGTGATAATCTGATGGGTTGGGGCAGGGAGTTCCAGAGGATGGGTGACACCCTGGATAAGTCCTGGAGGCGGGCATGGGAGGAGGAGACCAGGGAACTAGAGAGAAGGAGGTCTTGTGAGGAGCGGAGTGTGCGTGCTGGGCGGTACTTGGATATTAGGTCAGTGATGTAGTTCGGGGCAGTATGGTGGACAGCTTTGTACGTCAGTGTTAGGATTTTGAATTTGATCCGTTGCGCAATCGGAAGCCAGTGGAGGGATTGGCAGAGGGGGGTGGCGGAGATGGAGCGGTTGGAAAGGTGAATGAGTCTGGCAGCCGTATTCAGGATCGACTGAAGCGGGGATAGCCAGCGGTGAGGCAGGCCAGTGAGGAGGGAGTTGCAGTAGTCGAGTCGTGATATGATGAGGGAGTGGATGAAACATTTGCCCACTTTAAAAATAGATACTCTCCCCATGAACACTTTTTAAGTGATCACATTTTACAGCTCTTGGAAGGTAGTGAAAACAGCTGATCATTCATTGTGACCGGGGCACATTGGTACACTGAGAGTTATTTACACCCAATAGGAAAGATCATCCAAGTTTAGGTGATTTCAGTTTAGGTTAGCTCAGTGTAGATACAATTTTACACAGGCAGGTAAACTAGCAGAGTTAAAAGGAATGTATAGCCTTTTCAAACATTTTTTTGCTTCTTTTTCATCATATAGAATAGATACAGTAAGGGCTGGTTCACACCAGAATTGCACAGGAATGGGGTTCGTGTTTGGCCCCTTTCACATGAGCAAACCAATGGGGTCTATGGGCCATCAGGTGTCAGCGGACAACAGTCCGCTGACACCCGCCGGCATCCGATCCGATCCTGTACGCCAAAAATAGATGGACGGGGATTGGATCGGATGACAATCAGGGGGTCTGTTTTCATCCGACTGTCCCACTGACATCAGCGGGCAGTGTCTGTGTCCACTCTGTAGCAGCAGAGCAGAGACCTGTCATCCCCATTCTCAGTGGGGATCAGCAGAGAGATCCCCTACTGAGCAGGCAGATCACGCTGACAGATACGCCTTGTCTGAAAGGAGTCTCCTTGTGCGATTCCTGAGCATTTCTGTGCAGTGAGATTTTGCAGCCCAGATTGCATTGGAAATCACAAAAAGTGCATGCACCACTTTTCAAAATTGAAAAAACACATGGTACTGAGGTGCCATTCAATCCGGTGCCTGCAAATGCACTGCGCTTGCCAGGGCTGTAGATCATTTTTCTTTCTGGGGGGGAGGGGAGTTCAGCTCGAACCTGAGTTGTGTTTTTATCAACCCCCTACTACTCCCCCTTAACTAGTTGCCGACCGCAGATAGCCGAATGATGGCTGCACTGCGGCTGGCCAGTTCTGGGTGGACGTCATATGACGTCCTCCCAGAACGCGCTTTCCTGCGATCTCCGTGATCGCTGTGTCCTACGGACACAGATGATCACGTGATGTGGTAAAAGGCCAATCACAGCGGCCTTTTACCACGTGATCAGCCGTGTCCAATGACACGCTGATCACAGGGAAATGCAATTGCCGGTTCTCGGCTGCACTTTCCTCACGCTGTCAGATCGTGAGGAAAGTACTGCCGAGAACCGGCAGTTGTCAGAGCGAGGATCGGCACCGATCGTCAGGGCACTGATGATCAGTGCCCTGATGATCGGTGCCCAGCAGTGCCACCCACAAGTTCCGCCCACCTGTGCCCAGCAGTGCGCCTACTAGCTCCGCCCACCTGTGCCCAGCAGTGCGCCCACTAGCTCCGCCCACCTGTGCCCAGCAGATCACCCACCTGTGCCCAGCAGTGCACCCATCTGTGCCACTCTGTGTCACACACCTGTGCCCAGAAGTGCCACCTACCTATGCCCATCAGTGCCACCCACCTGTGCCCACCCACCTGTGCCCAGCAGTGCCACCCACCTGTGCCCACCCACCAGTGCTGCCCACCAGTGCAGCCCAGCAGTGCCGCCAGTCAGTGCCACCAGTCAGTGCCCAGCGGTTGTGCCAGTCAGTGCCCAGCAGTGATGCCAGTCAGTGCCGTCTATCAGTACCCATCATCAGTGTCACCTATCAGTGCCGCCTATCAGTGCTGCATATTAGTGCCGCCTATCCGTGACACTTCATTAGTGCTGCCTATCAGTGCCGCCTATCCGTGCCACCTCATTAGTACTGCCTATCAGTGCCCTTTAGTGCTGCCTATCAGTGCCCATCAGTGCCGCCTATCAGCGCCCATCAGTGCTGCCTCATCAACACACATCAGTGAAAGAGAAAAATTACCTGTTTGAAAAATTTTATAATAGAAACAAAGAAACTTTTTTTTTTTGCAAATTTTTTGCACTTTTTTTGTTTATAGCGCAAAAAGTAAAGCGCCCAGTGGCGATTAAATACCTCCAAAAGAAAGCTCTATTTGTGAGAAAAAAATGATCAAAATTTCATATGGGTACAATGTTGCATGACCGCGCAATTGTCAATCAAATTGCGGCAGTGCTGAAAGCTGAAAATTGGCCTGGTTAATAAGGGGGTATAAGTGCCTGGTAGGCAAGTGGTTAAGCTGCAAATGCAGTAGATGGGGGTATCTGCACTCAGCAGCCAATAGCACCTAGCAAAAGCGTCCCCTTCACCACACGGTTGTGGTGGTGCAGATTTTTAGGTGTTAAAACAAATGTTGAGGAGGCAACATTAATGCTTCCCCACCGCCTGTCAAATGGCCTCTGAAGAACGATCCATCACAGATCACTTAATAAAGTTATTTATGGCACAATTTTTAAAATGAAAAAAAAGGTGTGAGTGTACTGCCTGATACAAAATGGTGCCTTTTGAATCTGCTTAGGCTGCTTTCACACTGGTCCATTTTTCTCCCGCTTTTGTGTTAAAAAAAACAAGTGGAAGAAAAACATGTGACCATGTATTCCTGTGGAACTCTTCACACTGATCCGTTACAGGTCAGGTGTGTTTTTCAAAGTCCTGCTTGCTGCATTTTTGGTGCAGGTTTGGCGTGGTAAAAAAATGCACCAAAAACACACCTCCCTTATGGTAGACCATAATTTTTCTTTTGTTGGGTGCCACCAAAAGTATATTTGGTCAAGAAGAGTCGCATTGTAGTACGATTTTAAGTGTGGAGGGCCTGCTCCTCCTCTGGATGTTGGATGTAATAGTAGATTTGCACAATGTTATTTCTGAACTCATAATACCAACAATGGTATAATATACTGACTGTAAGATCACAATTAGAGATGAGCGAAGTATTCAAAAATTCGATTCGGCTGATTCGGCGAATTTCAGGAAGAAATTCGATTCGATGCGAATTTATTCGCTACGGAATTAACTTATAAAAAGGGTTTCTAGGCTTCAGAGGGCCTTTAAATTAGTGCAGAACACTGTACCTTTAATTTAAATGCCCTTGGAGATGAGGAAGGAGAAGGAGAAGGAGAAGGATGAGAAGAAGGAGAAGGATGAGAAGAAGGAGAAGGAGAAGGATGAGAAGAAGGAGAAGGATGAGAAGAAGGAGAAGGAGAAGGATGAGAAGAAGGAGAAGGATGAGAAGATGGAGAAGGAGAAGGATGAGAAGAAGGAGAAGGATGAGAAGAAGGAGAAGGATGAGAAGAAGGAGAAGGATGAGAAGAAGGAGAAGGAGAAGGATGAGAAGAAGGAGAAGGATGAGAAGAAGGAGAAGGATGAGAAGAAGGATGAGAAGAAGGAGAAGGATGAGAAGAAGGATGAGAAGAAGGAGAAGGAGAAGGATGAGAAGAAGGAGAAGGATGAGAAGAAGGATGAGAAGAAGGAGAAGGATGAGAAGAAGGAGAAGGATGAGAAGAAGGAGAAGGATGAGAAGAAGGAGAAGGATGAGAAGAAGGAGAAGGATGAGAAGAAGGATGAGAAGAAGGATGAGAAGAAGGAAAAGGATGAGAAGAAGGATGAGAGGAAGGAGAAGGATGAGAAGAAGGATGAGAAGAAGGAGAAGGATGAGAAGAAGGAGAAGGAGAAGGATGAGAAGAAGGAGAAGGATGAGAAGAAGGATGAGAAGAAGGAGAAGGATGAGAAGTAGGAGAAGGAGAAGGATGAGAAGAAGGAGAAGGATGAGAAGAAGGAGAAGGATGAGAAGAAGGAGAAGGATGAGAAGAAGGATGAGAAGAAGGATGAGAAGAAGGAGAAGGATGAGAAGAAGGATGAGAAGAAGGAGAAGGATGAGAAGAAGGAGAAGGATGAGAAGAAGGAGAAGGATGAGAAGAAGGAGAAGGATGAGAAGAAGGAGAAGGATGAGAAGAAGGATGAGAAGAAGGATGAGAAGAAGGAGAAGGATGAGAAGAAGGATGAGAAGAAGGAGAAGGATGAGAAGAAGGATGAGAAGAAGGAGAAGGATGAGAAGAAGGATGAGAAGAAGGAGAAGGATGAGAAGAAGGATGAGAAGAAGGAGAAGGATGAGAAGAAGGAGAAGGATGAGAAGAAGGAGAAGGAGAAGGATGAGAAGAAGGAGAAGGATGAGAAGATGGAGAAGGAGAAGGATGAGAAGAAGGAGAAGGATAAGAAGAAGGAGAAGGATGAGAAGAAGGAGAAGGAGAAGGATGAGAAGAAGGAGAAGGATGAGAAGAAGGAGAAGGAGAAGGATGAGAAGAAGGAGAAGGATGAGAAGAAGGAGAAGGATGAGAAGAAGGATGAGAAGAAGGATGAGAAGAAGGAGAAGGATGAGAAGAAGGATGAGAAGAAGGAGAAGGATGAGAAGAAGGAGAAGGATCAGAAGAAGGATGAGAAGAAGGAGAAGGATGAGAAGAAGGAGAAGGAGAAGGATGAGAAGAAGGAGAAGGATGAGAAGAAGGAGAAGGAGAAGGATGAGAAGTAGGAGAAGGATGAGAAGAAGGAGAAGGATGAGAAGAAGGATGAGAAGAAGGAGAAGGATGAGAAGAAGGAGAAGGATGAGAAGAAGGATGAGAAGAAGGAGAAGGATGAGAAGAAGGAGAAGGATGAGAAGGAGAAGGATGAGAAGAAGGAGAAGGATGAGAAGAAGGATGAGAAGAAGGATGAGAAGAAGGAGAAGGATGAGAAGAAGGACAGTTCTGTGACAGTTTCTGTCTATTTCTGACAGTTCTGTGACATTCACTCCATACAGCGGTTTCAACCGCTGTATGGAGTGAATGTCCCAGAACTGTCAGAAATAGCCTATTTCTGACAGTTCTGGGACATTCACTCCATACAGCGGTTGAAACATTGTATCTATTTGTTTCCATAAATGGATCCATTTATGGAAACAAATAGATACAATGTTTCAACCGCTGTATGGAGTGAATGTCACAGAACTGTCAGAAATAGCCTATTTCTGACAGTTCTGTGACATTCACTCCATAAAGCGGTTTCAACCGCTGTATGGAGGGAATGTCCCAGAACTGTCAGGAATGTCCCAGAACTGTCAGAAATAGGCTATTTCTGACAGTTCTGGGACATTCACTCCATACAGCGGTTGAAACATTGTATCTATTTGTTTCCATAAATGACATTCTGCAGATACACTTAGAGGAGCTCTGCAGATACACTTTTTGCCGGCTTGGAATTATTCTTATTTTCATCCTACTTCTTCTTCTTCTTCTTCTTCATCCTCATCCTCATCCTCTTCTTCTTCTTCTGAGGATGAGGATGAAGAAGAAGAAGAAGAAGAAGAAGAAGAAGAAGAAGTTTCAACCGCTGTATGGAGTGAATGTCACAGAACTGTCAGAAATAGCCTATTTCTGACAGTTCTGTGACATTCACTCCATACAGCGGTTGAAACATTGTATCTATTTGTTTCCATAAATGACATTCTGCAGATACACTTAGAGGAGCTCTGCAGATACACTTTTTGCCGGCTTGGAATTATTCTTATTTTCATCCTACTTCTTCTTCTTCTTCTTCTTCTTCATCCTCATCCTCATCCTCTTCTTCTGAGGATGAGGATGAGGATGAAGAAGAAGAAGAAGAAGAAGTAGGATGCAAATAAGATTAATTCCAAGCCGGCAAAAAGTGTATCTGCAGAGCTCCTCTAAGTGTATCTGCAGAATAGAGGAGCTCTGCAGATACACTTTTTGCCGGCTTGGAATTATTCTTATTTTCATCCTACTTCTTCTTCTTCTTCATCCTCATCCTCAGAAGAAGAAGAAGAGGATGAGGATGAGGATGAAGAGGAAGAAGAAGAAGAAGAAGAAGTAGGATGAAAATAAGAATAATTCCAAGCCGGCAAAAAGTGTATCTGCAGAGCTCCTCTATTCTGCAGATACACTTAGAGGAGCTCTGCAGATACACTTTTTGCCGGCTTGGAATTATTCTTATTTTCATCCTACTTCTTCTTCTTCTTCATCATCCTCATCCTCATCCTCTCCTTCTTCTTCTGAGGATGAGGATGAGGATGAAGAAGAAGAAGAAGAAGAAGTAGGATGAAAATAAGAATTCCAAACCGGCAAAAAGTGTATCTGCAGAGTTCCTCTATTTCTGACAGTTCTCTGACAGCTCCTTCACATGTACAGCGGTTGAAACATCTGTTTCCGAATAAAAACATCTGTATCCTAAATGGAAACTAATAGATACAATGTTTCAACCGCTGTACATGTGAAGGAACTGTCAGAGAAATGTCAGAAATAGCGGAGCTCTCTGCAGGGACACTTTTGCCGGCTGATCTGGAAAAATCCGATTCGCGCACCCGAAGTAGGCAAATATTCGGATTCGCCGCGAATCGAATTTTTCCTGAAATTTGTATCGAATTACGGTTCGCCTGGTTCGATTCGCTCATCTCTAATCACAATAATGGCTGACATTAATAATATTATTATACAGTATTTATAAAGCGCCAATAGTTCGCTCAGCGCTGTACATTACAAAGGGGGACAGAACATGTGACAGAACAATACCAATACAATGTGATACACGAGGGGTTCGAGGGCCCTGCTCTTTCGAGCTTACAATCTAGGAGGGAGGGGGTGGTGGCACAGGAGGAGATAGCTGTGGGGGATGGAGTGGTAGGAAGAATGGAGGAGGTCGGCAAGTTAGCAGGGGGTGGGGTAGGCTTCCCTGAAGAGATGGGTTTTCAGGGTGCGCCTAAAGGAGAGGAGAGTAGGTGATAATCTGATGGGTTGGGGCAGGGAGTTCCAGAGGATGGGTGACACCCTGGAGAAGTCCTGGAGGCGGGCATGGGAGGAGGAGACCAGGGAACTAGAGAGAAGGAGGTCTTGTGAGGAGCGGAGTGTGCGTGCTGGGCGGTACTTGGATATTAGGTCAGTGATGTAGTTCGGGGCAGTATGGTGGACAGCTTTGTACGTCAGCGTTAGGATTTTGAATTTGATCCGTTGCGCAATCGGAAGCCAGTGGAGGGATTGGCAGAGGGGGGTGGCGGAGACAGAGCAGTTAGAAAGGTGAATGAGTCTGGCAGCTGTATTCAGGATCGACTGAAGCGGGGATAGCCAGCGGCGAGGCAGGCCAGTGAGGAGGGAGTTGCAGTAGTCGAGTCGTGATATGATGAGAGAGTGGATGAGCTGTTTAGTGATTTCTGGGGTTAGGAACGTGCGGATTTTGGCGATGTTGCGGAGGTGGAGTCTGCATGAGTTTGTTAAAGATTGGACTTGGGGCTGGAAGGATAGGTTGGAGTCCAGAATGACACCCAGTACTCTGGCCTGCAGGGCGGGTTTGATGGTAGCGTTGTTGGATGTGACGGAGAAATCAATGGGGGGTGGTGTCCGGGCTGGGGGGAAGACAAGAAACTCGGTTTTGGAGAGGTTCAATTTAAGGAAGTGGAGCGACATCCAGTCTGATATGTTGCTCAGTAGGTGTGTGATTCGGGCTGAGACCAAGGGGGTGAGGTGGGGGGTTGAGAGATAGATTTGTGTGTCGTCGGCATAGAGGTGGTAGTTGAAGCCGTGAGAGTGTATGAGTTGGCCAAGGGAGGAGGTATAGATGGAGAAAAGAAGGGGCCCAAGGACAGAGCCTTGAGTGAGGGGGAGGTGGTAGCATTATAGGTAACGCTGAAGGAGCATTGTGACAGGTAGGATGAGAGCCAGGAGAAAGCAGAATCTCTGAGGCCGAGGGAGTGTAGTTTTTGAGGAGGAGGGGGTGGTGGACTGTGTCGAAGACCGCAGAGAGGTCAAGGAGTAGGAGCACTGAATAGTGGCCATTAGCTTTGGCAGTTAGCAGGTCGTTGGAGAGTTTGAGTAAGGCAGTTTCGGTGGAGTGTAGGGGACGGAAGCCGGACTGTAGGGGATCGAGGAGGTTGTTGTCGTTGAGGTGAGAGCATAGGCGGGTGTAGACTAGGCGCTCGAGGAGTTTAGATGTAAATGGGAGCAGGGAGATGGGTTTGAGGTTGTTCGGGTCATTGGGGTCCAGGGAGGGCTTTTTAAGTATGGGGGTGATGTGTGCATGTTTCAGAGGGGAGGGGAAAGTGCCTGAGGAGAGGGAGAGATTGAAGATGTGGGTGAGTGAGCGTAGGATGGAGGAGGAGGAAGGTCGTAGGAGTTGTGAGGGGATAGGGTCGAGAGGGCAGGTGGTGAGGCGGGCATCACAGAGGATCTTGGAGACTTCCTCGATGGTAGTAAGGTCAAAGGTGCGGAGTGTGGGGGGAGCTTCAGTATGAGGAATGTAGGGTGGGGTGGAAGAGGAGGTCAGAGCAGTGGTGGGGCCGTGGGAGAGGGGTGATGAGGGGGTAGCTGAGTGAGGGTGAAGGGGGTTGGAGAGAGTTTGAGCAGCGACAAAGTCCCTGCGGGTTATGTCGAGGGGGAGGGGGGATAAGGGGGTAGCTGTGTGAGAGGGGACGGTTTGAAAGGGTGTGTGAGTTGCGGCAATGTCCTTGCGAATTGTGTCAATCTTGTTTTTGAAGTGATTGGCAATCTCAAGGGCAGTGAGTGAGGTGCTGGGTGGAGGTGGGGGTGGAGAGAGTAGAGAGTTGAAGGCAGAGAAGAGTCGGCGAGGATTGGAGGAGAGGGCCTTGATGAGGGTCAAGAAGTAGGCCTGTTTGGCAGCATGGAGGGAGGAGGTGTAGGTGTGGAAGGCAGATTTGTAGCGGGTGAAGGCTTGTTGGGATTTGGTTTTGCGCCATAGTCGCTCCAGGGCACGACTTTGTCGTTTGAGGGTTTTGGTGTGATCAGTCTGCCAGGGCTGGAGCAGTCGGGGTCTGATGTTGCGTGTAGTTAAAGGCGCTAGTGAGTCAAGGGCTGTTGAGAGCGCATTGTTGTAGGCGGTCAAAGCCAAGTCGGGGCAGGACAGGACATTACAATATTTCCTGTAATGACACAGTAGTTCTTTTTTGAAACATAAACATTTGTATGGGAACATAATAAAGTCAACACAATATTACAATACAAAAAGTTTGAGTGACAAAATAATACATACATATTATTATTGTGGTGAAAACTGGTGATGGTGGGTCCTCTGTTCTGCATGACTCTCCTAACAGCTCCCTCCCACTGACACACTTGGTCATAGACTAAAAGCAGTAATACCTTCATGACTTAAGAGTTAGTCAGCTAACAGTGTATAATAATACACAGGAATTAGGCCATGAGCAACTTGGTGATAAATTAACCACTTGCCTAATGGGCACTTATACCACCTTTGTGTCCAGGCTAATTTTAAGCTTTCAGCGATGTCACATTTTGAATGACAATTGTGAAGTCATGCAACACTGTACCCATATGAAATGTTTACAATTTTTTCACACAGACAGAGATTTCTTTTGATGGTATTTAATTGCCACTGGGTGTTTTATTTTTTGTGCTATAAACAAAAAAAAGAGAAAAAAATGTGAAAAAAAATGTTTTTCTTTGTTTCTATTACAAATATTTTGCAAACAGGTAATTTTTCTCCTTCACTGATGTGCGTTGATGAGGCGGCACTGATAGGCAGCACTGATGGGCACTGATAGGTGGCACTGATGGGCACTGATAGGCGGCACTGATGAGTTGGCACTGATGAGGCGGCACTGATGCTGCTGCACTGATATGCAACAATGATGGGCACTGATAGGCAACACTGATGGGTAGCACTGATGGGCAGCACTCACTGGCGGCATTGCTGGGCACTGATGGGTGGCACAGATGGGCAGCCCTGATGGGTGGCACTGATTTGTCTTCATTCCATGCTTCCCACCAGCTTCAGTCCCATCAATGATTTGCATCCATCCATCATGATTAGCATCCTCCACCATCAGTTCCTGCTTGCCACACCTCTTCAACATTGAGGCTGAACTGCTGTGGTCCTTTAATGTGTGGGAACTGACGATGGAGGAGTCGATAAGAGTTAAACATTGGTGTAGATGGTTTGTGTAGAAGCTGTGTTATGACCAGATGAGTGAATGCTGACTAATGATATTTTTCCATTATTACAAGAACTTCCATTAGAAGCATAAAAAAACCCTTCTGTTTTGCGGTTTTTGAGAGCAGTTTTCTGGCAGAAGTAAAAGCTGAATGCTCTGTGGAAGTGCAAGGCCATGCCACTGTGTTAAATGGCAAAAACAGGGCGCACTCTCTTTGTGCATAACAGTGGGGAAATACGAGTTTATTAAAATGCATAACAGTGCATAGTCACAAACCAAAGGAGATCAAAACAGAGACAAAGAGTCAGTGGTGATGGTCCCAAATGGCAGGAGACCCTTGGTGAGGTAGGCTGGCGCGTTTCGGGCGACGTACTCCCTTCTTCAGAGCTAAAATATAGGCTTGCTACTCCTGCAATTAATCAAGCAATTTTCTTTCCTTCCATCCATGGTGGAAGAAAAGAAAATCAACTCATCTACGCCTTGCCTTATGATTAAGATAGCTTTACAATCTGTTTTGCAATGTGCCTGTAGCTAGACCAAACTCCAACGCACTGTACTTGTCCTCAGTTAACATTCAGTTAAATTATAGTTGGAATGTTGTCAAATTACACTTCACAAATAAATACAGCAGTTTGTGGTTTGGAGAAAGACAGAGAAATTATCAGGATGGCGGTGAATGTCGAGGCGACACTTCTCCTCGCTTCTGGGGTCGCTCTTCTGATTTACCTCCTTAAATGGTGGATGAATGTAAAGAAGAAGGACTTGCCACCAGGGCCCACCCCTCTGCCTTTTCTGGGCAATGTTCTGCAGCTTAGTTCCGGTGAAATGCCACAGTCTCTGGTGAAGGTAAGAATAATTAGAATTAATATTCTAAAACAATGGTTTCTTCTTGTATTCTAGGAAGAAAAATTGCAAACTAAACTGCTAACTTTTCCAATCTATGAGCCATATTTAAATCAAAATGATGGGGAAAACTCTTAGAATAAGCAGAAAGAACTCCCATAACTTAAAGTGATTGTAAACCTCAGACATTAACCGCTTCCCGACTGCCCTACAGCAGAAATACTGCTACGGGGCAGCACAGGTGTGCAAAATCGTTGATCGCGGGCCGGGGGGACACGCGTGCGTGATCCTCCCAAGGGATCAATCATCCGATTTAGGCTAGTGATGTTCAGCCTAAATTGGATGATCGATCCCTGCCCTATCAGAGTTCTTCCTGTATCTGTGTTTACACTTACACAGGTACAGGAAATTATGAAATCTCTCTCTGGTCACATTCCATCCCAGAGAGAGAAGAAAGAAGACACAGTGAGTACAAGCACTACACTTTTACAGTTAGAACACATTTTAGGTCACATTTAACCCCTTGATTGCCCCTCCCCCCAACTTCAGATAGCTTTAGCGTCAGTTAGCACCAGTTAGCGCTCCTCCCAGATAGCATCAGATTGCCAGTCATCACATTTAACCCCTTGATTGCCAGGAACACGCTCACATACAAAATAAACCTTCATTGCTAGTATAGTGTTTGAACAGATCAATATCTTTTATCAGATCAGCAATATACCAGCGTTCACATTAATATAGTGTCTCCAAAAACGCAGCGTTAGCGGGATTAGCCCCGGCACCTGCCAGCACCTGTGTTTAGCTCCTACACTTACCCCCCCCCCCCTCCCAGCAAGTGCAGTTGTCAGTAGGTTACTGTCACTTGATACATTACACACAAAACTGCAGTGTTTGCAGAATCACGCCTGATCTCTGCTAGGACTTGCCGGTTTGTAGTGGTTCAAGCAGTCGCTGACAGCCAGGTGCTCTTTTTCCCGTGAGTCGCACTAGGTACCTAATAATGTAGTGGCCAAAATGTCAGTGGAAAGGTACTCTAGTGAAGAGGCCTACAGGATTCTGAGCATGTCAGGAGAGAGCGAAGGGGAAGACTCACTGACTCAATCAGCCTGTAGACAGCAGTGGCACCCAGACAGATAGCTCAGACGATGGGGAAGAGGTCCCTGGTAAGATCAGGCTTACCTGACCCCGTTCCCAGGTTGCTGAGATGTTACAGTCGCATGATGACTCTCATATGCAGCAGAGTGCCAGTACTAGTGCCGCTCTACCTTTTGGTGAACTGCCGAGCACCAGCGGCCTAGTACATCCTGGTTTTTCACATACCAGCACTGCAGTATCACTTGGTGACATGGCGAGTCCCATAAGTGCAGTACAAGCTGGTGCGGTGGCGAGCACAAGTAATATCCAACAGCCACCAAGAATTCACACATAGGCCCGTGGAGCCCCTAGTATCCTTCCAGATGTGCTTGAAAATCCCGATTGGCAGCCCACAAATTCTGCAACACCTGTATTTCCCCCATTCACTGCCCAACCCAGAATTCAGGTGGACACAGCAAATGTAACTACTCTCCTTGATTTTTTGGAGCTGTTTTTCATGGAAGATCTGTTTGCATTGATTGTGGATCAAAGCAATTGATATGCACAACAGTTTATCTCCGCCAACCCAAATTCAAACCTTGCCAGACCATTCACATGGAAACCCATTACGGTTTCCGAATGTGAAGTTTTTTTGGGCCTAACCCTCAACATGGATTTTACAAAAAAAAATGAATTGCGGTTCTATTGGTCCACAGCCCCGATTCATCATATGCCCGTGTTCTCTGCTGCCATGGCCAGGCATAGAAATGAGAGTAGAATGCGTTTTATGCATTTCAACAACAATACACTCTGTCATCCTTGGGGTGACCCTGAATTTGACTGGCTTCACAAAATTCAGCCCCTCACAAATCACCTTAACCAAAAATGTGCAGATGTCTATACTCCCCAGCAAAAAATTTGCGTTGATGAGTCCCTCATTAATTTTTCTGGCCGCCTTGCATTCAAACAATTTCTCCCCTGCAAGCGTGCCAGATATGGGGTCAAGATGTAGAAGACCTGTGAAAGGGCAACAGGCTATACTTATAAGTTTTGGATTTACAAGGAAAAAGATAGTCACGCGGGGCCCCCCGGATGCCCAGACTACATGGGGAGCAGTGGCAAGATAGTTTGGGACTTGGTGTCATCCTTTTTACATATGGGGTACCACTTATACATGGACAATTTTAATTCATGCGTGCCATTGTTTAGACATGTGTACAATCTTGGAACTGGCGCATTTGGCACCGTGTGACCTAATGTGTGCCCACCATTAGAAGTGGGTAGATGCAGGGCGGTATATTTTAATGGTGGGCATACCACACACTTTTTCTGGCAGAGATTTCTTCTCATTTTTTCATTCAGTCCACAGGCTTCATACAAAAAAAAAAAAGAAGAAGAAGAACATAGCATATATACCCAACAAGGATCAGCGATGTACTTGTACATCCCTGGACTTTGAATGGTTATACCAGGATGATGCCTACAGCTTCAGGCATCATTCTGGTATCGTTTTTTTCAGCCGGTGATTGGCTTTTATGTAAAAGCAATCCTAGTATCTAATTAGCTGCAGGATTGCTTTTACAAGCAGCGGGAGATGATGCCCCCCCTCCCCCGCCTTCCACGGCCTTCTCAGGCAGTCCGTGCCATCGGGGGAACCTGAGAATTTAGCCGGTGTTTCTGCCATCTGACCATAGAGCTGATTGGAGACCAGAATGGTGCCAATCATCTCTGTAGTCTAAGAAATAGGAAGCTACGAGCATTTCATCACTTCAGTTTCACAGGATATAAACAGCGCCATTTGTAAATTGGGAAAGCATCTGATCACACCGGTCTTGGTTTGATTAGATAATGTAAGGGCAGAGGAGATATCAAGAGACTGATAGAACCCAGATGTCTCAAAAAAGAATATATGACAATGCCCATTGAAGTTATAGGGGATATTTGCATTCCCTGAGATAGCATTAAGTGATCAAAAAAAAAAAGGAAAGTGACAGTGTAAAAATAATTAAAAAATTAAAATAACAACCCCCCCACACGCACACCTGTGTGCGTGAGCGTTGACCCTTTGCCGATATGTAAACAGCGGTTGCACCGTGCATGTGAGGTATCGCCATGAACGTCAGATCAAGTGTAATAATTCTAACACTAGACTTCGTCTGTAAATCTAAAATGGTAGCTTGTAAAGGCTTTTAAAACATTGCCTATGGATATTAAAAACGAATGCAGACCCAAGATTTCTCAAAAAAGAATATCTGTCAATGCCCATTGAAGTTAAAGGGGATATTTGCATTCCCTGTGATAGCATTACAAGTGATAAACAAAAAACAAAAGGGACAGTGTAAAAATCATTTAATAAAATCAAAATAACTAAAAAAAAAAAGCACCCTCGCCCCCCCCACCCCCGTGCACATGATGTATCACCGCGAACGTCAGATCAGGAACAGTAATTCTAGCACTAGACCTCCTCTGTAAATCTAAAATGGTAGCTTGTAAAGGCTTTTAAAGCATTGCCTATGGATATTAAAAATGTTTGCAGTTTGTTGCCATTGCATGAGGCGTGCGCAGTTTTATAGCATGTCATGCTTGGTATCTATTTACTTAGCATGCCA
Source organism: Staurois parvus (assembly GCF_062004578.1). NCBI lineage: Eukaryota > Metazoa > Chordata > Amphibia > Anura > Ranidae > Staurois > Staurois parvus. The sequence goes on along the minus strand of NW_028318542.1, from coordinate 2,442,157 downwards.
TCATCTTTTATACTTTACCAAATAATTGCCCAATATATTGTGTTTTTGGGCATTAAAAGTAAGAAAATGTGTATTTTTTTCAAACAATTTGTGTTTGAAAAATCACTGCACGAGTACTACGCTACATAAAAAATTGCAGAACCCAACATTTTATTCACTAGGGTGTCTGCTGTAAAAATAAATATAATATTTGGGGGTTTAAAGTAATTTCCTAGCAAAAAATACTTATTTTTTTCATGTGAACAAAAAGTGCCAGAAAAGACTTGCTCTTCAGGTGGTTAGGTGAGTGAGTGATGTGTGGCATAAACTTCTAATGTTGGGCATAAAATGCCCCCACCCCTAAAAACGACCCCTTTTTGGAAAGTAGACACCCCAAACTATTTGCTGAGAGGCATGTTGAGTCAACAGAAGAATTTATTTTTTTACCACAAGTTTTTGGAAAATGACAATTTTTTTTTTTTTACGCAAAATGTGTCACTTAAATGATTTACTGCTCACAAATGCCATGAGTATATGTAGAATTACTCCCCAAAATACATTCTGCTACTTCTCCTGAGTATGGGAATACCACATGTGAGAGACTTTTTGTCAGTCTAGCCAAGTACAGGACCCCAAGCACCTTCAGGCTTTTAAAGGGCTTTATTTCCTCATAACATTTTCTGATTACCTATCACAGTTTCAGAGGCCCTGAAATGCCAGGATAGCACCACCCCCCCCCCCAAATGACACCTTTTTTAAAAGTAGACATCCAAAGAAATTTGATAAAAAGCATAGTGAGTATTTTGCAGATCTTGTTTGTTGCCACAAGTTTTGGAAAATGAAGAAAGAAAACAACAACATATGTTTTCTTTTTTTTATATATTTCAAAAACTTGTGAGAAAAAATGAAATCTGCAAAATACTCTCCATGCCTCTGTTTAAATTCCTTGTATCATCTACTTTCCAAAAAGGGGTCATTTGGAGGGGGGGGGGGTTGGCACTATCCTGGCATTTCAGGGCCTCCAACACTGTGATAGGTAGTGAGGAAGTGAAATGAGGAAGTTACGCACCTTCAAGCTTTCAAAGAGGTCATTGGATTTCAGGCTCCTGTATGTGGGTAGGTTCCCAAAAAGTCTCACAAATGGTATCCCCATACTTGGTAGCAGGAGCATAATGTATTTTGGGGTGTGATTTCACATATACCCATGGCTCGCATGAGCAATATATCATTTAAGTGACAACTTTGTGTAAAAAAAATGTTTTTGTCATTTTCCAAACACCTGTGGAAAAAAAATAAATCTTCCATGGACTCAACTCTCAGTAGATAGCTTAGGGTGTCTACTTTCTGAAAAGGGGTCATTTGGGGGTGTTTGTACTGTCCTGGTATTTTAGCACCTCAAGAAATGTGATAGGCAGTCAGAAAGTAAAAGGTGTGTAAATTCCATTATCTATACCATAATTTGTAGATGCTATAACTTTCACACAAATCAATTAATATGCAGTTATTGAGTTTTTTTTACCAAATACATGTAACAAATACATTTTTACCTAAATTTATGATCAAATTTGAGTTTTTTGGTTTTTGTTTATGACAGAAATGAAAAAATATAGTTTTTTTCTAAATGTTCGGTCTTTTTTTGTTTATAGCGCAACCCCCCCCCCCGATAAAATACCACCAAAAGAAAGCTCTATTAGTGTGAATGAAACAAAACAATCAATATACACTTATAGACATGTAGCAGAATACATTTTGGCCTAATTTTGAGTTTACTGCATATTTTTTATAGCCGAAATAAAAAATATAATGTTTTTTAAATTTTGGGGTTTTTTGTTTATAGCTCAAAAAATAAAATGTGCACAGGTGATCAAATACCACTGAAAGAAAGCTTTATATGTGTGAAAGAAAAGACATCAATTTTGTTTGGGTACAGCATTGCATGACCATGCAATTGTCAGTTAAACTAGCACAGCGCTGTATAGCAAAAAATGGCGTAAATTGCAGTATCAATACCATAGTTTGTAGATGCTATAACTTCCACACTAAGCAATAAATATACACTTATAGGGATTTTTTTTACCAAAACAGCAGAATACATTTTGGTCTAAATTTATGACTAACTTTGAGCTTACTATATATTTTTTATAGCCGGAAGTTAAAAATATCTTTTTTTTTTTTCAAAATTTTTGGTCTTTTTCGATTTATAGCGAGAAAAATAAAAACCGCACAGGTGATCAAATACCATTGAAAGAAATCTCTATTTATGTGAAAAAAAATACGTTTGGGTACAGCACTGTATGACCACGCAATTACCAGTTGAAATAGTGCAGTTCAGAATAGCAAAAAAAAGGCCTAGTCAGGAAGGGGGGTAAATCCTCTGGAGGGCAAGTGGTTAAATCTGACAAAGCATATCCTTCTATAGTGAGTACTTGCATCATTTAGACGCAGCAAGTGTCATTTCTATCCCTGCCATGTTTCTGCTTTGCTTCTCTATCACCATCTGACAAGTTTTCTTGCCACCAAGAAAAAAAAAAGATGACTGGGAGGGATGTCCAGAAGATTGACAGCCTTAGATATGTTCATGTGAGCTGTGTGGAGGGGGTGTGTCCTTTCCCTCCAATCAGCTCTCTTCACTTCACTCTCCACCCTGTTTTTTTTAACTCTCAGACAAGAGTTAAAATTTTGGACTTTGGACAAATGTAGAGAAGATGACTTTAGATAAACATGTACATGTTATGTAGGAGCATTTGTTTCATCTCTGTATATCACAGAGATGGACAATCACTTCACTGGGTATATGTAAGAGTGCAACCACTTTAAAGTGGTTTTAAATTCAAAACATTTTTTTACCCTATGCAGTTGTAAAAAACCCAACTACCTGTCCTCAAAGGGGGTGCTGCAGCTGCAGGAGAGGTGCAAGGACAACATGACAATGGTTTGATGGGGCCAGATTTGGCCTGTAGGTCTTGTGTGCAATGGGATGTACAGACCTTCATAAACTTTTACGCTCAACTCTGCCTTTCCAAACAGTAAAGGGAATGAAACACAAACTGCTTGCACCAAGTTAAAAATAGCCTGTATAGGAGAAAAGGACTGAGATAGGTCCTGGCACATGAGTGATGTGAGTGAGAGAGGACGATGTGAAATATATTCTTGCCTATGGCCAGTCTAACTCCTTCATGCCTAAGGGTAAAACAAGTCTAAATGCCTAAGCACAATTTTGCAACTTTGACATGTGTTAGTAAAACCGTACATATCATCACAACTACTTTGTACATCCAGGTGAATTATACCATGTTTTTTTCAAGACAAATTGGGCTTTCATTTGTTGGTAAATGGTAATGGATATCTCCTGTTTTATTTTTTATTATCAAAGGAAAACTGGCCCACAATAGTAAAAAAAGATATTTCTTTTTAAATTTAGCTGTGTGTTTCTTGTTACTACCATAACCTACCACCAAAGAACAACCCAAAATAAATTCTCCAGCTCTTGACAATTGCAGCGATACCATATATGTGTATGTTATTTGTTGTTTGTATCTGTAGTACAGCCCAGAAACAATAGTGCACATTTTGTTTTTGTTTTTCTACCTAAAACACTCTGACACTAACTGACACTGATACCATTTTTTAAAATCATGATCTTTGACCTTGACCTTTTGACCCTGACCTTGACCCAAACACCCACCCTGGCACTGAACTAGATCAAACCTTGATCTAAGTATTTTTTCTTTTTTTTTTATTTTATTCTTTAATATTTATTTATTTAATCTTTTTTTTTTAACAAACATTTTTTCCCCCTCTATGTCAGGAGTTGGAGAGATACAATGTATCTCTCTCCTCCATTCATAGAGAGAAAAAAAAACAAGGAGGCCAGGCTGTACAGTGACTGATCACTGTGATAGCCAATCAGGGGCTATCACAGTAATCATGTGACCCAGAAGCGGGAGTCCCGGGTCCCAATCGTTGGAACGGGACCCAGTGCTCTCAGTGACACTGAGGTCTTTGTACTGGGAGTGCGCTGTGTGGCGCGCTCCCAGCAGAAAGACAGCTACGCAAATATGTGGCCCCACAGAAAAAAGCCCAGTTCTGTGAGGCCGCATATTTGTGTGACGTCGGCGTCACGGGGTTAAACAGAAGCACATTAGGTCAAATTCTTCCAATTCCAGCTGTTCTTTAACCTGTAGAATTCTGTTTAAAAACACAAATTTCTTTCAACAGCTCAGTGAAAAGTACGGACCTGTGTATACAGTCTACGTTGCCAACAGTCGAGCAGTCATGCTGATTGGCTACGATGCTGTGAAGGAGGCTTTGGTTGATCACAGTGATGCGTTCAGTGACAGAGGGGAAATTAATATACTAGAATTATTCTTTAAAGATTTCGGTAAGATCCATAAAAAAAAAAAAAAATTATCTTGGATTTGTGTTGTATGTTTTTGATTAGAGACTAACTTGTTTACATGTGCCTTGTTGATACACTTGTACCATATAAACCAGTTGCAATCATTTAGAATTAATCTAAAGACAGTCGCTAAAATGAAAATCATTGCAATGCAAAGATGGGATCAAAGCTAATAAAGATGCACTCTATTCCAATCTAAACATTTAAAATGGAAGCATGCACCTGGAACCCAGCCTTTCTTTTCTTCGGTCTTTTTTTTAATCCTGGCTAGTCATCAGATTGCCATTCTGAACTTTGCAACCACCACCTGTTAGAATCTTTTGCTCTTGTGGGGCAACACACGTACAGTGTTGTTATTGTGGGAGAAGGGGAGACATAGGATCAGACACCAAAACACTGATGCTGGTGGGCCCTAAAAGATTTACTTTAGACAATTATAAAACAAATATCATCCCTGAGATCGGTAGACATCTCCCTGTACTTGATTATGCAAGAACCCAATGGGTCAAATGCACACTCAGTTCACTAAATATGAGTAACAAGTGGGATTGGTTAGTAGTGATTGTGTAGTGAGGAGTACCTATTACAAGCAGTTACATAATTAAGTGATTTGCTAAAAGTCTTAATTAGGAACTTAGTATATAGACAACATATTTCTTGGAATATGGCTTCCCTCTTCTTCAGGGCTTAGATAGATTCTTGTGATTAAATCCACACTGCACACACCATAATAAACTGGCTTGGGACTGAGATCCCATTGACTGGTGCCGTTTCTGCTAGCCAGCATAAGTCATGATGAATCCAGTTCATCCTAATTGTTATTGTTGGAGTTGGCTGTATACTACTTCCCTAACTAATAAAGGCTGTTAATGAATCACTTAATCTTGTAACTGTTTGTTTTAGGCACACCTCACTACACACTAATTATCCATTTGATGGACAACATTCTCATTTCTATCAGGAGTTAAACATTCTAGAACCCAAAAATGGTCCTCGCATACCACCCTCCCCAAAAATGTGTACTTCACATAAGGTACTTAGAAATTTTCCAACAAGCTTAAGGAGCTTTCTTAGGAGAGGATTGTTTTTGCTCCCAAGACGAACCCCTAAATGGCTGATTCTCAACAGAGCATCATAGCTGTTTTCAATATAGAGGCAAGGTTGGTCCTTGTTTTCTGAGCTTAAAGTGGAGTTCCAGACATTTTTGTGTTTATTAAAAGTCAGCAGCTGCAAAAACTGTAGCTGCTGACTTTTAATAAACACACACTTACCTGTCCCTGATTCAAGCTATGTTCTCACCCCCGCGGTCCCTTCTCCCCTTCTTTCCTCCATGGCGACGGTATCTCAACTGTGGGCACCAGGCTGTGACAGCTTGTGGCTTCACATCCTGGTTCCCACTGCAAATGTGTGAGTCATGCTGCACTTCAAAATTGGTCAGGCAGTCTCTTGGGACCTATGAAAGTTCCCAGGAGACTGCGGGAGGGAGGAGGGGGAAGCAGGAACCTGTCAAAACCAGGTACCCACTCCCTCCAAAAGGTGCCAAATATGGCAGTGGAGGAGGGGAGGAGGAAATAAGCGGACCTAGATGAAGGTCATTCCCGAATGTCAAAGAACAGCTGTCATCCATTCGGCTTCCATGTGACACTACAATGAAAGAAAAGATACCTTCTCCAGTCCAGCTTCCACAGGTGAGTCCCTCCAGCAAATATCTTTCAGTCCAAGATCTTCCAGGCCCTCAGCCAAATATATGCTGAGGCCTAACAACAGCTCTTCGGTACATCAGCTGTCTCCCAGGGGCAGCAGCCCTGGGAGAATCACACTGTTGAACAGGCCTCTCAAACACTTATCTTCTCCCTCCTCCCATAGAGTACTTTCAGCCTAACTTTTCTCAGAGATTTTCCAACCCATGGGAAACAACCTTAGCACCAGCAGACTGAAAGTGGACTATACTGGGCAGGTTAACTCTGCAGTTAACCCTTTACACACACAATCATTTAGCACCACAATGTGTTTTAATGGAAACACTCATAATTCACAGCATCTGTTGAAGCATGTCTGACCTTTATGAAATGTCTGTGACACTCACTACCGTACCCAAACAGGAATGTAACAGAATTAAGCAATAAGTTCCTTAACCTCAGTTTAGGCTTCATCCAGACACCTGTCCTGTGTGCAGACTAATTTAGTTATTGTGTCTGCATCTGCCCAAGCCTGAACATAGAAAACCTACAGAGGTGGATGCAGATGCAGCAGCAGCAGCACAGGGATAGCTGCATGTCAAAATTTCACACGCGAAGCAGGAATGAGTGGTTGGATTCAAACAGACAATGTTTACATAGATCTGCACACCCATTCCCACCCGCATGTTAAGTTTTGACGTTCAGCTACATCCAGCTCTGTCCATGCAGCCACTGCATCTGCATCTGCCTCTATAGGCTGTCCACTTGAATCCTGGGGCAGATGCAGATGCAATAACAAAAGAAGCCTGCATGCAGAATGGATGAGAGTGCCTGTCTGAACAAAGACTTACATTAGAGATTCAGCTTATTGATTAACCAATCAAAGGTCCTGAGAGATTTTCTGAAGACATATTAAAGTGTTTAATGATTTTCAGCAGACATAACCCTTAATTTGTGCTTTTTATAAATTTGTCTATATTTCCATTAGACAAAGTTTTTCAGTATGACAACCAATATGTTATTGTACAGAATGAAAATACAATTTGGGAGAGATCAAACATGATATTATTCTTATGCATTTTATTAGCCTTCTGCTCCTGGTAATACATGCTTATTTGGCACCTGTTTGTTGTTTTCCTCATAACAAGAATTATCTAAACTGTATATATTTTGGCTGTGATAATTTGATCTCAGGTCAAAACCCAGACTTGCATATGTGTATTTTGTTACTGGACAGGATTTATGATAGATCATTTGTGACAAGGCTGCATAAAGAGCTTTTTCAGACTCTGCTAAATACTGTTTATGACCTTACTATACAATCTCCTACCTGCCAGCTAACTTTCTCTGCTTTCCATCTAACTTGGGGCTGTTTTCTGTGAATTGTGCTGTAAACTGGAAAATTTTCTTTTGTCAATTGTTTATAAATGCTTTGCACAGACATCAGTTATAAATCTGATTGTTTCATTATTAAGCACTGTTTATGATACTGCTAAACATTTTATGACCCCCTGCCTGGAATCTAACTTTTCCTGCTTTCTAAAGACTGTGCTGGCAATTGAATTGTTTTTTTTTCTACAAATGTATTAAATCCCATGAATGGCTATAGCTGACATATAGACATAAGATTTTCAATCGGACCATTTTCATAGCCGACTTGTGAATTATGGAGAAATAAGGTTGGCTCTGTGTTTAGTACAATCTCCCCATTCTGTTCACTCAGTTTTGGATTCAGCAGACCTTATTTCCGTCACATGGAGCCATTATCATAACTCCGTCTCCAAAGGGACTCACATTCTAATGTCTCTTAATCTCATAGAAACAGACCAGTTCATAAGGGAGCCAATTTATCCAAAGCATTCTGGATCTTGGCCATGTGACATTTCCACAAATTATTCCCAAACACAGGAGGTGAAAACCTTCCTACTTTTCTTGTCAGTTCGGGCTCCAAAAAAGAAGCTTTTCACCTAAATTATTATTTTATTTTTACATAATGGAGGGAAACCCATGCAAAGACAGTGGAAACCCACGAGCTCCACATCGATAGTGTTCCTGGTGGAATTCAGGGAGAACAGAGGGAGTCAAAAGGTTATTGTTTCAAATGTTTGAATTTTTGGGGTCTTCAATGTACAAAACCTTTCAAATATTTTAGGGATCATCGTGAGCAATGGAGAGAGATGGAAGACAATGCGTCGATTTTCCCTGACAACATTGAGAAATTTTGGGATGGGAAAGAGAAGTATAGAAGAAAGGATCCAGGAGGAAGCTCAATGTCTCAGAGACAGATTTATGAAAAACAAAGGCAAGTTAAAATAATGTTGAAATAAGTTTACATGGAATAACCCAACCTTATGATCCAAATTTTTCATTTTCTAACACCTCCTCTAAAGATGCTCATGAGACAGCATAATCTGATTTGGTGATGACTACCTGGAAGTGCATACTGCAAATTGTGAAGCTGCAACAAATCTAAAGACCCCATCTCATATCCTGAGTGGAGGATGACCTCATCTATCCCTTTCCTCTCCAGCTTACTGTCCCTGCTGGCCCTTTTCTTTCACTGGATTTTAGTTCTTTCAGCGATGGGGCTCAGAATCAAATGTGGGCATTACCTAGGGCAGTCTGCATTCAAAAGTATTCTGCCTTGAAATGACTACACTTTCAGAATGTCATCTACCCACAGATAAATAGTGAGTTGATTGAAATACTGGACAGGGATATGCTATGTAGCTGATATAACAATCATCAGCTAGAATCCATCCACAACCATACCTCCCAGTCTTGTGGGCTGGAAAAGGTTGCAGTGCAGAGTGATAGAGATTACATGGTGATAAAACTACAAAGAGTAAGGCAGACCATAAACGGAGCAAATTTCTCTCCTGCAACCATAGGACATTCGCTTATTTCCCTCATCAACACAAAGTGTTGATATGGGAATTCCTCCTGTTGAGTCATTGTGTTCTACCAGCTGGGGAAAGCCATCCCAATTGGGAGAACACAGAGATTATTGCTAGTGGCTACAACATCCGCAAGCAATAATTGTGTGTAAAATCCAGCAGGCTGGTTGTACACAAGTTGATCGATCACTCACTTGGGTACTTTCAGCCTTCCTATGCATGGTTCGATTCTCGTACGATTCCTGCTGAAGAGACAGAGATTTGAACCATCTGTGGTCCGCATTTTATTGATCAGCTTTTGCTACTGACCATTACCAACCCACAAAGAAATCAGGTAAAATTACTAAATAGTCACAGATCATAATTTTAAAAACAATATGTCAAAACAAAAATTATATGGTTTTTGCAGAAGAAGTAAAAGACTGACAGAATAGCATAGCAAATTTGCATCTAGCTTCTCTTCATTTATTAACCCAGGTGAAAATACACATTGCAAACTAAACATGCTTTACTCCTTCAGTAAATCAACCCCACCTTGCTTATGCCAGCCTGAAGTGTAATCTTTTAGTATTTACCCAAGGTCCCAAAGGGTTTTTTTAAATTCTAGATATTGATGTTGGAGATGAAAATGCTGAATGATTATATTTGCATAATACCAGATAAACCAATAAACCCGACTCATCTACTACTACTGGCTGTGTCTAATGTCATCTGCTCCATTGTATTTGGAGAAAGATTCGACTACGAAGACAAGAAGTTCATGACCCTTTTGAAACTTCTTCAAGAATTTGTGATCCTGGTGAACTCCCGGTTAAGCCAGGTAAATGTAGATATTGTACAATTGTATGTATGTACACATTATAGTTATTTTATAGTGATGCCATATTCTATAATTCAGGAAAGGCATGGGGGTGCTGGAGAGGTGATATGTTTGATCTGAAGGCACAGACTCTTCCCTGCCCTGCAAGTATATGGTGCATGCCTCAACTGTACAAGTGCTACCACTGGGAATGAGGGGAGTGAGCTCACCAGCAGGTGGTGGACTGTAAGGACTCACCAGCAATGCAATGCCAAGGTCTGATGAGTACAAATTAGGGAGGAGAGAATTTGTGCTAGAGCTGTTTTTTTTTTCAATGGGGGGTGGGGGTGGGATAGCATATTGGGAGGTGGAAGGAATTTTTATTTGTGCTTTACCTACTTTTGGCCTCTACCAGGGGCGGACTGACCATTTGGAAACTTGGGTACTGCCCAAGGGCCCAGGGTCAGTAGGGGGCCCCATGAGATGCCCCTGGTACCTTTTTCATAGGCTTTTTTGAGTTTGGGCAAGGACACAGGAGCCCCATGATCCCCTATTGCCCGGGGGCCCCATGAGTTGTCAGTCCGCCCCTGGCCTCTACACTCTATGTGTTATGCACTCAGAGCAAAGTAGGCTCAGGTTTTATTAAACCATACCCTTTTAAACCCCTCCCACTGTTAGCACAAACTGGACACACTTAACATGTGGTGTAGCATGTTTTGTTACTATTATCCACACTTCCTGCTCCACTCCTGCGTCAACCCTAATAAAAGTCGTCGTTGTCAATATTGTGTCACTGGATTTAATTTTAAAAATGTAATTTGTCTAAAGCAAGGGAATATTAGAGATTGTTCACCAGAACAGGTTACCTCATTGGAAGATTTACTCTCCCCCTGTTGCTATGACAATTCAAATATTATGGATTTCCCATTACCTTCTGAGACAATGGCCACAGGACCAAAAGAGAGGATTTCTTCAGAACAGTGAAGTAATTGAAGATCCATTCAAAAAAATGCTGAGCGGAGACAAAAACATGTCATGCAACTTTGATAGCTCATGTGACAGGCTTCTCCTCCTATCTTAAGTGTTCCTTATATCATTATGCAGAGAACACGTCACAGGACATGGTAGGCTTCCCACCGTGCCCTACATTTTATGAATTAAAGTACAACTGAAGGCACATTTTTTTTTGGTCTTGGATAGAGTGGAAATGGATTGGAAAACGTGTCAGTTTTTATTGCTGTCTGTGCCCCCGTTACAGAGATTCACCTTCTTCTTTTGGGTTGTCCCCACAAAAGTAATAGCGGAGATATCTTGTAATGGGGTCACTAATTCTGGTGACCTGGGGGTCCTCAAGGGATTCCCCTAATTTTCAGGGATTTCCTCTCACTTCCTGTTTTTGCTATGGGACAGGAAGCGAAGGTATATCTCCTCAATGGGACACAGATGGTAAAAAATAAACTGACAGGGGTTATAGCCCTTCCTTACTCTACATTGAAAATAAAAGTTTTGCCCACAATTCTGCTTTAAACATAATATTCATAAATGGAGTAATGTAATCACTGTGATGTCCTGCGGAAGACAGTATTGTGCTCCATTTCAAATAGGACCCAGCGCGACTTTTTTAAACTTTAGTCTTGTACACATACAAGACATCTGATGCGCATCACTGGTTGGAGAAAAATTTCAATAGCAGTAGGTTAGCAATAGACAAAAAACTCTGACTGTCGGAGACTTGTTTTGGTAAAGTCCAAAATGTTTACAATGTAAGGGAGATGTATTGCTCATTATTTAACACCTCAATTAAAACTTTGTTTCAGCTTCTTAATCTGTTCCCAACCTTAATGAGACATGTACCAGGCCCCCACCAGAAACTTTTTCAAATTTTTGAAAAGCTTAAAGAGTTTATAGTAGAAATGGTGGAAGGTCACAAGGAGACATTGGATGAAAACTGTCCCCGTGATTTTATAGATTGCTTTCTCTTAAAAATGGAAGAGGTGAGTTTGATTTTAATTCTTGATCTAGAATCTCTAGAATATCTTTTCTAATCTAGGAATGCTATAATGTGTTATTTCAGCTTTTATTGCATGCCTTCTAAGAAGTACTAAAATGCCATTTGATGCCATGTTGTGCTGTGTCTAAAAGTGGTTCTGTTGTACTTGCTAGGGTAGTTTGCCACTTTAAAAGGTACTCCTGGTAGGGCACTGATTGATGATTAATATGTGAGAGCTCTAGTAAAAGGTTAATGATTAGTCCAATGCCTCTTCCCTAATGGCAGCTTTCCAAACTACTGGAAAGAGGTGGAAACAAAAAACAGTATGAGCCACGATGGGAGCCCAATTTAGGATTAGTAGGTATTTACTTGCATTGTGGTATCCTTATGTTCCATTTGTTAGAATAACTTTGAAAATATTTTTCAGGAAAAGAACCCAAAAACAGAATTTCATAGGGATAATTTACTTGGATCCGTAATTGACCTGTTCTTTGCCGGGACTGAGACTACAAGTGTAACTCTGCGATATGCCTTCTTGATTCTACTCAAATATCCTGAGATACAAGGTAATGCCATCTTTTCCTACCAGAACAATAAGGGTGATTGCCCTATCTAAACTGAAAAATTTAACTTGGACATGCATAAAGGAGGCAAACCCTGTCTGCTGAGTAAGGGCCTATCGCAAACAAACAGAAGGAATACCCAGCAACACTTACCAGCCAGCCTGTGAAACAACCAATTAGGCCCTGTCTGACAGTGTGTGTTAAAAACTGAGGGTTTTATTTGCACACATTTGCAAATACATTTGTAAACAACAGTCCCACATCAAGGGTCCTCTGTATACTGTGGACCTAACTAAAATTTCCAAAGCCTCCATAGTAGGAGCACATGTATAAATGGATAGGTTGAAGACAGGTGTGCCTGGAGGAGCCCATCCCTCCTTAAAGGTACAGGGACACACGTGATGCCCAGCTATACCAAAATGATAGCAACACTTACCAGCCAGATTGGTTGTTTTGCAGGCTGGCTTGTAAGTGTTGCTGGGAAATCCTTTTGTTTGTTTGCAATGTGCATTGCCCTTCCATGTTCACCTTACTGCTAAGGCAGATTATAGGCTGGGACGGTTGCCATTTTTTGTGTAGTTGGCTAATTTTAATGCAGGGACACACTGGATGCCTTTGCTGTCATTTTGGGAAACTTTCTGGCTTTACCACAGTTGCTGTTTACTGGATAGCGTAAGTAGCTCACTGAATGTTTTCACATTCATCTGGAACAGTTTGAGTAATTTGTCATCTTTCAACAAATATATGGCTGCAATTATTCTTTCTCAGAAAACACTACCTATAGAAATGTAAAAAAAAAAACTGTCCCCTATGCTTGTGTGACGGAGAGAGCATGACCCCCTTGTATCCTGCTCTGAAATGTGGAAAAATTAGCTCAGCATTGGAAAAACACACTATAACTTAAAAACACTCTATAACGTTACCATGTTACATACTCATTGGAGCTCATATATATTCATAGGCTTTGCTGCATTTTTCAGCTTGTGACAAAACACACACAAATTATTTCTAATGTGTAAATTTTACTGATTCAATATAAATTAAATATTACAGATTTCATAACATCTAATATCTTTCCATGCTCTTTTCTTTCTGTGTGCTCCAGAGAATATCCATAAAGAGATTGACAATGTAATAGGAAGTGATCGCTGTCCATCAGCAGAGGACAGAAGTAAGATGCCATATACAGATGCTGTCATTCATGAGATCCAGAGATTTGCCGATATTGTGCCAGGAGGACTACCCCATGCAGCCAGCAAGGACACCATGTTTAGAGGATATCATATTCCAAAGGTGCTCTTCTCAGATGTCCAAGATGATCGGAGATGTCTCTATGTTTTATCTATCTATCTATCTATCTATCTATCTATCTATCTATCTATATATCTATTTCAACAATACTTTATTAATGAAATTAGAACATGTTAAAAGTCTCAAATATGACAAACAAAGCAATTCATAAAACATCAGCTTTGAGATTAAATACATTTGTCAGGTGGCTTATGAATAGCAAAAGGTCTCAACATCCATAAAGAGCCCACTTTAGCATGTAAGAAATACGTAAACATATCCTTTAGTGGTGAGAACAGAATGTTTGGCAAAGTCTGGAAGCTCATTCCTGTAAAGGAGAACCAGGTGTTTGGGAGGAGATATCTCCTCTTTTAGATATGGTCCTAGGAGGAGAAACACCTCCTATGCGAAGAGGGTTTTGGCTTAAAAGGCCTAGAGTTAGTGTATGATGAGAACAGGAAAAAGAGAGAGGAGAGAAGAAAAAGAGAAGGGAGAGAGAGAGAAAAGAGAAAAAAAAAGATGTGAAAGGCTTGGGAGGGTCATGTGGTGTTCCCTAGGAAATAGTAATATGTCATCCGTGAATGCCCCTAATTTTTGTAGGTACGGTTGGCAATGTTCAGTTCCGGTATGTCTGGATTGGCTCGAAGATGACGTAGAAGTGGCTCTAGCGTGAGCACAAAGAGGATTGGTGAGAGTTGACAACCCTGTCGCGTGCCGTTATTGATGGAGAAAGCATTCAACAAGTGGCCGCTGACTCGGACTCTAGCAGTTGGTGTGTCATACAAGGACATTATAAAGTTGAACATATGGTTTCTAAGTCCGATTGAGTGTAAGACGGTTCCCATTTAGTCCCTGGCCACCCTGTCAAATGCCTTCTCCACATCAAGGGACAGAAAGAAACCACATTGCTTCGACGATGTGAGCCAGTGATGTAAGTTCAGAGCCTTAATAGTATTATCCCTGGCTTCCCTGCCAGCAATAAAGCCTAACTGGTATTTCACAATCAAGAAGGGAGGTAATGACAACAGGCGATTAGCCAATATTTTAGCAAATAGCTTAATATCTAAGTTTAGGATCGATATAGGTCTATAGTTGGCTATCAACATATTGTCTTTCCCCTCTTTTGATATGACTGTGATGTGGGCTTCTAACAGTCTATGAGATGGATGTTTCAGAGAGGATTGAGAATTGAACTCTTGTTTAATAGCTTGTTTGAGCTCTTCTTCAGTAATGAGGCTTTCCAGCTGTCATGCATTAGTTCTGGAGACGGGTTTAGGGCTGTATTAAGAAGCCTTATATTAATGTAATCCTGTGTTGACTACCTTTGGACTCCCCAGGCATCTGAGGTAGATTGTATAAGTCAGAGTAGAACTTTTCAAATTGAGATGCAATGTCAATAGTAGCTACATTGGAGCGGCCTTGGGTATCTTTAATAAGATGGATAGTTGTTCCTGCTTTTCTAGCTTGAAGGGCTCTAGCTAGGAGTTTACCACATTTGTTACTGTGCTTGTAAAAGAGCTTTTGGGAAAGAACAAATCTGTCTCACCTTACATCCAAGCTCCCAAAGGAGGAGTGTTCGAGCCTGGAGTAGGTCCATGTATGTTTGTTGTGCTTGGGATTGTTTATGGGCCACTTCTAGGGACCATATTTTATTGAGAAGATCCATGAAGTGGGCTTGTCGTGACTTTTTCTGAGCTGCCATAAGCGCCAGTAATCTTCCTCTAATATCACACTTATGTGCTTCACATAGGGTAATAGAAACTACATCAGGGGTGTAATTTCCAGCAACAAATTCCTGTGAACAAGAACATATATGGTTTACATCCTCTTCCACTGTCAGTAGGGATGAATCTAAATGCCATCTGTGAAGGTTAATGTAAGTGTAATCAGGTGGTGATCTGAGAGGAACATTGGTTCAATAGTTGCTGAGAAAAGAAAGGGGAGATCTTTTTGTGATAAAAATAGATAGTCAATTCTTGAATATCTGTTGTATGGGGCCAAAAAGAAAGTGAAGTCCTTATCACTTGCGCCACGTATCATGGGAAATAAGGTCTTGGATTTGCATTTTGATTTGACGAAGTGCTCTGTAGGGGAGAGATGAAGCATCAAAAGAGGTGTCTAACAGGGGGTGAAGGGGAACATTAAAGTCACCCCCTAGTATAACAAGGCCCAATTAAAAGCTTGCAAGGAGTTGTGAAAGCTTTCTAAAGAATACCATTTGAGCATTTTTAGGGCTGTAAATGTTGACTAGGGTCACAGGGTTCCCCTGGAGACATCCTTTAAGAAAAAAATAATGTCCTTGTTCATCTACAAGGGAGTCATTAAACTGCCATTGCAGGCATTTCGATAAAAGTAGAAAATTATGTCAGCTTTGAGGCTGAACATGGAGGATAGTACTTTACTATGTTTCTTTGGTATATTGACGCCTTTCACATTTAAAGAGACAACTTTGATAGTTTCCTGTCTAGTGGTAGGTCTAGAAGAGGTCATAGTGCGCTGTGGCTGAGCAAGTTTGGTAGACGGATGTAGCACCTGGAGGGAATATCTAAAAGGGGGCAGTATTATAAGAATGAATATTTCTCCAGGGATGGTGGAGGCTGAGGAGATAAGACAATTGAAGAAATAGGGGGAGGGAGAATGAAGGGGTAAATGAAGTGAAGAAAGAAAAGAGGAGCGGAAAAGGTGTATAAGGGTGAAAGGAAGGGAGAAAGGAAGGTGGAAAGAAAAAAAAGAGGTGGAGGGTGGGGAGAAAAGAAGAAGAGAAATAAGAGGAGAGTAAGTGTAGATTACAAACTGGTGGCATGAATAGACCAGCTTACCTGCCCTTAAGGGGAAGATGGATTCCGGATGTGTTCTGTAAAATCGTGTAAAAACCTACTGTGTGGAGGTGAGTGAGGTGATGATCGGGAGTAGACAACTATGTCTAGTTCACTTGAGGTACTATCTATCTATCTATCTATCTATCTATCTATCTATCTATCTATCTATCTATCAATTTAATTAGGCCTACGTCTTATACTAGATGGGCAGGTAATTCTTTGAGAACGGCAGGTCAAGAGGTCCAACATTTTCCTACCCTCACAAGAATCATTCCAGTGTCAGGACCCACCATAACACTTGGCCAGCACTAACAACAGCACACTCAGTACTGTGATGGTACCCTGTGTTCCATAGCAGAGTGAAGGATCAGCTGTGCTTACAGCAAGACTTTTCAAAATGTTCAAAAACCACCATATGCAATAGCAGTTGATTCTATGCACCAGAAGCACTTGTTACCGCCTCCTCACTGGTAAGATGTTAATGAATAATTGAGTGTTGTGCATGCACTAGAGACCTATAAGGTCAACCCCTGCAAGCAATCAGCTTTTTGTGAAGAGGGAGGGTACATAGAGGACATTAACAAAGCTACCAAGCTTTGCTTACATTGCATATCTTTCATTGAGAGATACATTTATTCACGTCATACAGTAATTCATGCTGGAATTAGACAGTCTACTTTGGAAATAACTTCATCAACTCAGACATGCTCTTCTCCCAAATCCATTATGCCAGTAACTTACAAAAGTTGACTTCTGGCATGGGAAGATTGTGATCCCCAACCTTTGGGCTCGATTACGCTTGCTTTGATTTTAACACACATTAAAGCGCTGTTTTTTATGCTTCTTTGATGCTTTTTTTAAGCTTCTTTCTAAGAAGTTAATGGTGTAGCCATTACCTTGGGGAAAGTGAGTTTTATCAGCTGACTTTGATCAGCAGTGAGTGGTGGTGTAGTAATGAAACGTCTATCGGTGGCTGTGGCCAGAAAGGTTCTCCTGGGTGTATTGACCCACCATCTGGGTTAACCTTTTCTTATGGGCCTCAGATGCTGGATAGAATTCATATATGGTCTAAACTTGAAATTACTGAATAGACAAGGCCTTGTGAAACAAAGTGAATTTGTGACTCCTGATCAGGCCTAGTACTGATGTAGCATGGGTGTGTGAAGACATAGTTGGAGGCTTGGCTTGCTGCCCTGTAATCTACCATAGGCTTCAGACAGCATTTCTTCTAGGCTTTAAACTATTTTCTTCTTTTCTAATTATTTACTAATTAAGTACTTTAGTACTTTTTTGTAGTTCTTTAATACTACCTTTTTTTGCCTGCATCTGTTCCTGTTAGCTAATTGATTTTTTTTTATTTTAGGGAACTTTGGTGCTTCCAATTCTAACTTCAGTATTAAAGGACCCCAAACAGTTCAAAAACCCTGACAAATTTGACCCTGGACATTTCCTAAATGAGAATGGCACCTTCAAGAAGAGTGATGCCTTCATGCCATTTTCAGCAGGTACCAGCAAGTATAGCTAATCATTTTTAGATATACAGTGGGTTCTTAATTTAAACCATGGTTGTTTTCCATCCAGAATACAGGCTTAGTTCACAAAGCTAACACATCAGGATAAGAATCTTTATATTCAACAAATGACATGTATTTTAGCTTCACTCAAATGGGATCTTATCTTTGCAGTCATTTGGCTAAAATAAAGATCCTCATCTTTGAAGCTTTGTGAATTTAATATTGTGCATTTATTTCTAATCTTACCATTATTTTCTACAGACACAATTCTTTAATTTAGGTATCTGCAATATCTACACTTTTGCTTTTGTAACACTAATTTTAAATATCAACTGACAATCACATTTATGATAAAAATACAGAAAAAAACTGCCAGCACAGGTGTAAATGACAGGTCAAATTAAAAGTGTATGAAAAGCAAAACATTTTTTTATGGTTTAAATAATTGTGATGTCAAGTTTTTATTGGTGTTTGTAACTGGGGAGATTTATTTATTTGACGTCACGTGACGTATCGACGTTAACCGGAAGTGCGATCGCGGCCATCTTGGAAGTGGGAAGATGTGGCCAGTGTTCCCTAACTTGCCTACACTTGTATTCCTGTGAGGAGGAGCTGCTTCATCCAAATTTATATGTAAGTTGCTACAATAAAGGATGTTATCTTTGGATTCACTGTTGTAATGGCTGATTTTCTTATGAGGAAAATGGAAGATAAACCCTGAGACTGGATGTGACCCTAATGACAAGAAGTCAACCCGGATTTGTGTTATGCCCTGTCATTTTTCTTATAGGGTAATTATCCATCAGTACACGAGTTGGAGAGTGTTGGTTTGGGTTTAAAGGTGTTCACTGATGAATATAGAGTGTGGTGATACACTCCTGCATTATTATATGTTGTTTTTTCACAGTTTGTGCAATAGACACGTTGTGTGAGTGTTTTTACTTATATATTTTTGGTACACAAAGGAATATTGGTTTGTGTGTAGAGATTAGTACACAGAGTGAACACATATATATATTTATTTATTTATTAATTTTTTTTTTTTTTTTTTTGCATGTTGCACATTGAGTGGCACGTGTGTATTTATTATTTAAGGTATGATACTATGTTAAGTTTTTATTTTTTGAGGTATATTGCCATCAGGATTTGCGGGTATTGAGAAAAAGACTTGTTGTTGGAAAGAAAAGAAAGAAAAAAAGACGATTTTGGACAATTGTTTACACCTGTGGGGTTTATTTGTTTTGGACATTTGTTGGTTCAAATTTTGATTGTGATGTTTGATTGTTAGATAAAGAGAAAAGTTTATAATTTTTATTTGTTCAGCCTTCAAGGGTGGAGGTGGATCACTTTTCTGGGATATTACACGGGATTTTGTGCTGTGTATTTTAATATATATATGAACCCTTGCCATCTATTTGTGAAAAGTTGGGGTGAAATGGAATGGAAAAGTTCCAGGTCAAGTTAATCTCTATAGATTAGGATTTTCAACTCATGCTTAACATTGCAGATAGCGCTGTATTTTTTTAATATAGTTCTACATGCAACTAACAGGCATATGTGGCTTCACTGTAAATGGCAAGTGGCGCTCTCTGGTTGATGTGAGGTAGGTTGAGTTGATGGGGAGCCATAGCCAAAGATAGAGGTTTTAAAGTGGTTCTAAAGCCTTAAGGTTTTTCTACCTTAATGCATTCAATGCATCAAGGTAAAAAACCTTCTGTGCTGCAGGATTCCCCCCCCAGCCCTCCACTTATTCTTACTTAAGGTCGATCCGATCCAGTGATATGCACGAGAGCATATCGTCACTGTCTCCCTCCTCATTAGGCAGATTGATAGCAGTGGCAGCCATTGGCTTCTTCTGCAGTCAATCAAATTATTGGGTGGGGCTGTCAATAGAGGCCCACAAGAAGGCTCAGGAGTGAGCCCACATAGGTGCCACTTTCCAGGGGGGCACCTACTGAACAGGAAGGGCCTGGAGTGTTGGCAGGGGGCCTTAGAAGAAGAGGATCAGGGCTGCTTTGTGCAAAACCACTGCTAAGAGCAGGTAAGTGTACCATGTTTGTTATTTTAATTAAAAAAGGAAGGTTTATTTTACTTTAATCCCTCACTACTTTCTCCAAAAGGCAAAAAATGTTGAGTGCCTAATAAAATGCAGTGCCCCCTCATGTGGTAAGCCTAAAAATCTCAGTATGTACTATAGAAACAAATATATGAAAGAGGCGTCATATAAAATGTGAAAGTCAATGCAAAAGTCAGACAAATTGATTTTACTTTGAAGTGTAACTTCAACTAAAATAACTACCTATTTGAAACCTACATATGAACTGTTTTACTTGCCAAAATATTGGCTATTTTCTACAGCCCCTCTTGGGATATGAGCACCCCTGCCATACTATTAGCTATAGAGTGATGTCACTATTCAGGACTTAAACTCTCATCTGTCTCTTTCATAACCTCATCCTGCTTATTTAGCTGTTAAAGCGGAGATCCACCCAAATGGGGAAGTTACGCTTTAATGCTTTGTCCCTCACACCACATTAAGGATTGGCACCTTTGGGGAGTGGAGGGGGAGTGGATACCCAAATTTGACAGGTACCCGCTCCCACTTCCGCTGCGATCGCCTAGGTGAGCGGAAGCGGAAGATGTCCTCCCTCCCCGTAGTCTTATGAGACGCATGACAGGTCCCAGAAGACATGTATAGTGGGCACCCGGCTGTGACGCCACAAGCTGTCACAACCGAGTGCCCACATTAAGATGCCGGCGCCAGGGTAAGAAGACAGCTAGTGAATCCAGCAGTGGTGAGGACACTGCTGGACTGAGGGACCAGTAAGTGGCTGTATTTTAAAAATCAACAGCTACAGTTTTTGTAGCTGCTGACTTTTATTTTATTTTTTTTCAGCTGGAACTCTGCTTTGATAAATGAAACCTACACTGTTGAGGTTCTGAGTGTGTTCTCACCTTTCTAAAAGTTTGCCTAAACACCTCCTCCTCTGGTCTCCTATGAAAGGTGTTAGAATAATTAGATTACATTGTTGGAATTCCTACTCTCAGCATGCAAAGTTGAATACACAGTTAAAATACATAGATTACAGTTCTATTTTATTCTCTTAACACTTTTTAAATCCGTGTAGTTATCACTAATAGCATTCTAAGCAGCATCCTTACAATCCCCCAAAACTAACTCATACCAGTAATAACCAGTACCAATAGCTTATACAGTGTCTTGAAAAAGTATTCATACCCCTTTTAATTTTCCACACCTTTACATATTACAACCAAAAATGTAAATGTATCTTATTGGGATTTTATGTGATAGACCAACACAAAGTGGCACATAATTGTGAAGTAAAAGGAAAATGATAAATGGTTTTCAAAATGTTTTAAAAATACATATCTGAAAAGTGTGGCGTGCATTTGTATTCAGCCCCCTTTACTCTGATACCCCTAAAATCTAGTGGAACCAATTGCCTTCAGAAGTCACCTAATTAGTCCACCTGTGTGTAATTTAATCTCAGTATAAATACAGCTGTTCTGTGAAGCCCTCAGAGGTTTGTTAGAGAACATTAGTGAACAAACAGCATCATGAAGGCCAAGGAACATACCAAACAGGTCAGGGATGAAGTTGTGAAGTTTAAAGCAGGGTTAGGTTATAAAAAAATATCCTAAGCTTTGAACATCTCACGGAGCACAGTTCAATCCATCATCCGAAAATGGTGCACTGCACTCGTACCAAAACATGGCCGTTCACCAAACTGACAGGCCGGGCAAGGAGAGCATTATTCAGAGAAGTAGCCAAGAGGCCCATAGTAACTCTAGAGGAGCTGCAGAGATCCACAGCTCAGGTGGGAGAATCTGTCCACAGGACAGATATGTCCTTTATGGAAAAGCGGCAAGAAGAAAGCCATTGTTGAAAGAAAGCCATAAGTGGTCCTATTTGCAGTTTGCAAGAAGCCAAGTGGAAGAAACATATGGAAGAAGGGGAAGAGAAAATGAACTTTTTGGCCTAAAAATCAAAACGCTATGTGTGACGGAAAACTAACACTGCACATCACCCTGAACACGCCATCCCCACCATGAAACATGATGGTGGCAGCATCATGTTGTGGGGATGCTTTTCTTCAGCAGGGACAGGGAAGCTGGTCAGAGTTGATGGAAATATGGATGGAGCCAATTACAGGGCAATCTTAGAAGAAAACCTTTTAGTCTGCAAAAGATTTGAGACTGGGGCGGAGGTTCACCTTCCAGCAGGACAACAACCCTAAACATACAGGCAGAGCTACAATGGAATGGTTTAGATCAAAGCATATTCATGTTTTAGAATGGCTCAGTCAAAGTCCAGACCTAAGTTCAAATGAGAATCTGTGTCAAGACTTGAAAATTGCTGTTCACAGACGCTCTTCATCCAATCTGACAGAGCTTGAACTATTTTGCAAAGAAAAATGGGCAAAAATGTCCCTCTCTAGATGTGCAAAGCTGGTAGAGACATCTCCAAAAAGACTTGCAGCTGTAATTGCAGTGAAAGGTGGTTCTACAAAGCATTGACTCAGGGGGGCTTAATATAAATGCACACCACACTTTTCAGATATTTATTTGTAAAAACTTTTGAAAAACATTTATCATTTTCCTTCTACTTCACAGTTATGTACCACTTTGTGTTGGTCTATCACATAAAATCCAAATAAAATACATATACGTTTTTGATTGTAACATGACAAAATGTGGAAAATTTCAAGGGGTATGAATCCTTTTTCAAGGCGCTGTAGCTGTAGTTTTTTTTTAATAACTATGCCTTTTCTCCTACTCGAGAGACCCTCAATAGAGCTACGCACTGGAACAAGGAGAGATGATTGCAATGGAAAGTATATAGCACTTAGCCTTGTGCTTCCATTTCTCTAACTGTCCGGTTTCAAGTCAGTCTTTGCACCTCATGTCCCACCAAATAGCATGATGCTCAGGACTTCATAAGTTACTATCCTATTTATGTCAACAGTCAATGAGTAACACCTAGACAGAGGTAACCATTGGACAATGGGTCCTGGAAGTGTACCAAGGCATTCAAATGGTAATAAAATGCTAAAATAAAAAAAGTGTGGGCCTTCTGGCTATTTAAGTCATAATGTGCTAGTATGCACCACATGCTTCCACATTATAACAGACTTACCTTCAAACCAAGCCCTCAAGTGGTGCTCAAGCTTTTATCAGTAGTTTTTGATCATTTTTTTTCTTCTTTCCCAGGAAAACGTGTATGTTTGGGGGAAGGTTTGGCTCGAATGGAACTCTTCCTCTTTTTTACAACCATTCTGCAAAGATTTCGTCTGAAACCCACTGTGGATAGAAAGTACATAGACATTACACCAGAGCCCAACAGTAATGCTTCCAGGCCTCGCGAATACGAGATGTTGGCTGTGCCACGCTGATGGACCATTGTATATTCTGGTGTTATTGGATATTTTGTTCATATTTTAAGAGCAGCTATAACTTTACAATGTGTAAATAATAATGCAATATCGTGTGGACTTTCATTGTTTCATTGTTCTCTATAAAGTTCTATAAATAAAAAGTGCCTGAATGCTAGTATCTTCTTCTGTATATAAGTATTTGTCACGTACCTGATGGGAGACTGAAATGACGAGGTCGGCCTCACTTGTGTCACTAGCCCTGACCCTGCTGGAGTTGGAACAGAGGGAGTCTAGGGACCAGGGGGACAAGAGCGCCAGTGGTTGTTGTTTGCAGCTCTTGCAGATGATGACCTTGGAAAGCTGATGATCCTCTGATTCAAGCACAGTAGAAGCAATCAGAGAAGGTCTTGTAGATTGCCAGGCATGCACCAGAGCAAGGCAGGTAGTGAGGACAAGAGACAGGAGCAGTGTCATGGGAATAGCCAGGGTCATCAATAGTTGGGCAGCACGGTACAGAATCAGAAGGAAAGCCAAGGTCAGGAGCAGAGCCAAAGTCAGGAACCAGTATCAGGAGAGCAATCAGAGTCAGGTCAGGAACAAGCCGGGTCGGAAACAAAGGAATCGCACAGGAGCAAGCAGGACATGGGGGAGCTGAAGACCAGTCAGCACTCAACATGGGCAGAGACACTCTTTAAATAGGCCGTCTGGCGCCAATCTTTGCCGTGCGTGTGCAGGTGCGCGATCGCGCATTTCTGTGCGCATGCGCACAACCGGTAATTCTTCTCTGGGAATTCCTATGAACATGCGCATTTCCGATCGCGATTCGTCTTGCCGGAAATCCCTTACAGTATTTCAAACCAGGGACATAATTTGACTGCAATCTGTTCACCACAAGATTTCAGGACATATTACAATAGCCTCGGCTAAGCTTGGGAATGTTATGTGAATAGTTTGGTGTTATACAATGTGTAACACACAGAATTTGAAATAAAGTACCCGTTAAAACCGACTGAGCTTTGTTTGGAAAGTCTTGGTGAGTGAAACTATTATATGATTTCCTAACTGAGACATGGACACATGGCAGGCTAAGAATTGCATGTTAAGGTGGAGTAAGAAGGTTTTTCTAGGCTGAATTTTCACAGGGAGCAACACCATTCATTTCATTAATTTACATTTCTTTAAGAAATTAAACTAGCATTGTATTATTTCACAAAAAAAGGACTCTAGACAAGCTGCATAAGCAACTTTTACTAGGCTGCAGTTTGAAAGGGAGAGCTTTCAATCAAGGCAGCAACTTTTAATCAAGAAATAAATAATAGAGGAGTATTTATTCACAGAACAAAGACAAAAATATTGCATCAACTCAATGCATACATTGCAAGCATTTTACTAAGGCACACTTTCACAAGCAGACACCAGGCCACTTTTAATCAAGCAATCTATATTATAGTGTACTGTTTCACTGACAAATGCCAGAAATATTATAATGGCTCTATGCACAGTATTTAAGTAGACCTCAGTTTCACAGGGAGACACTAAGCAACTTTTATTGAAGACATTTTTGTATTTCACAGAAAAGGTTAGTATATTGTACTGACAGTTTTAAGAGCTTTTAAACGGAGACACCAAGTAGATTTTAATCAACATTAGAGTGTATTATTTAAACAAAAAAGAAATATTGTACCAACTCCATGCACAGTATTTTAGTACTGAGAAGGAAAGCTTTTATTTAAGAATTTAAAATCAGAGTTTATAATTTCAAAGATGAAATGACAGAAATGTTATGTACAGTATATCACATTGCATGAATATCCACACAACAGAAAGAATTGCAAGGAAAAATTCAGGCAAATGGTAACATTCACAAATGCAGAGTGCCTCTGTTCTTGATCACATATGAAGTAGAGTGGCTGGAAATAATGAAAAGGCTGGGGTGCCAGTTAGTTGCTGGAGATGAATGAAGTTCTGAAAAGTTTGATCAGTAATGATTTGGCCAAACATTTTAATCAACTCCCATCAAGCCACTGTATATAAATGGCCAGACAGGAGCAGTACCAATGTGGGTGCACATACCTGTTTGTCACCCCACATTGCCCACTTCTGCGCACTCTCTGTGACTGCCTATCACCAATTGTTGTACCAGGCCACTTTTCGAGAGTAGCATTAACTCCACAGGTCTGGTTGTATTGGGTCCAAAGACCTTTGCACTTCTGGCACCTCAGGTATACACCTCAATAGACAAAGACTGATAACATTTGGCTAGTAACCTAGGATCATCCTGAAATGAGACTGAAGATCTTGGAGTGGAATGACAAAATATATTGAGACTATAAGTACTGAATACTCATAGGATATTACAGTGCAGAACAGTTTTTGACATACAAAGTTTCAAACATCAAACAATATAGCAGGAATGCCACCACTGAAACTGAGCAGCAAAAGGCGACAGAGAACTTATTATCAAGAGAATAATGACTAAGTCGCCTAGAGCCACGTATGGTGAGAAGGCTAGTTCTAGGCTATAGTTCAATAACTGAAAGTTAAACACAAACTCTTGACTATGCAGGATAAACAAATACTAAAAAAAAAATTGTGATCACCTCCGCAGAGTAGTACAGTATCACTATAGTAATATTGCACTGCCCTAGTGACTGTATATAAAAAAAAGTATTACAAATATCAAATAAATATATAAAAATATAAAAAATTTAAAAAAAATCATATGTTCAAAATATTTATTTACATTTATATTTTTTTACTTGCTGTAGCCAGTCAGTGTCCCTAATCACTACCGCACCAGTTACAGTGACCCTGATCACCGCCATACCAATCATATTGTCTCTGATCACCACCACATCAGTCATATTGTCCCTGATCATGGCCACACCAGTTACAGCATCCCTGATCATTATTAGATGTGAAGTTTATGCCGCTAGTCAGCCTGAAGGTGCTCTTTGGATTTCCGACCTCTCTATGTGGCTATGCTGTGAAAAAAACTCATACATGTGGTATCACCATATCACAAGAAGTAGCAAAATGTGTTTTGTGGTGTAATTCTAAGTATAACATAAAAATAGTGCAGCGCTAAAAGTAAAACAGATATGAGTCCACTTAAAGTCTTGGTCATAAGAACGTGTCCAGTGACAAGTGAGGATTCAAAATTGGTGATCCGTGTAGAAATGGCTGAAAAACGCACTCACCAGAAGAAAGACACATAAATGCAGTGTGCATCTAGAGCTCATGAATCCTCAATCCAGAAGGGAATAAAGCTGGTCCAATTACAGGAATGGTGGATCCCTCCTCTGTGGATGCAGCAACAGATCTTCCTCTTCCCAGTTAGGTGTAGGATTCCAAGATCAGGATTCTGCAAGCAAAAGCTCCTCAGGGGAGTTTAGGGAAGGACACCCATAGTGTAGTAAGGTTATAAAAAGCAGCTTTATTAAAAAATATAGCATCCAATTCAAAGTAGGCAGGTATCATAAAGATGTGTCAGCAAGACAAACTAACCCTGACACTCTGAATAATGGCCGCCGGGCCTCCACGTGGCTCCGGCGGCGTAGCGTCTCGACGTCCAGGCTCCTCCTTACGCGTTACGTGCGCACGCACATCTTCAGAGGTATGGAACCATTGGCGTGATGACGCAAATAGGCGCATATAAATAGGCATAATGATGCATGCGCGGTTTCATATGCGCCAGTGTGCAATAACTAAGGCGCATGTGCATGGCTCCGTCTTCCATTTTAATGGAGCTCAAAAACACATGATAGAAGGGCAATGATACCCTATATTTGACAGATGAATGTCAATAAAGACAAGTTCAACAACGGTGTAAATACACCTATTGAAAGACGAACTGTATAAAGTATATAAAATAAGCGCGATGGCGCCAATGTGTTGAACGTATTCCAATTATGTGGTATAATTTGGGTATGTATTTATACACGCGTCATTATTTCTTTTCAAGTTAAAATTAACCAACATTCAACAGGACATCATATAAATGAACGTTATATGCCAGAAGAAAATTCTCAGAGAATAAAACTAAAATAAAAACATAATATTAAGAAGACTACAGATCTGAATCTGCACTAACCCCAAAACTAATAACGCATGTGAAAATTATTAAAAAATTACCGTATTTTCCGGCGTATAAGACGACTTTTTGACCCTTGAAAATCTTCTCAAAAGTCGGGGGTCGTCTTATACGCCGGTATACGGCATGCTGACACTTTTTAGGGGGGCGGTGCGGTGCCGCCGCCGCCCACCCCTTCCAACGGAAGTGAAACTAAGTACAGGGGTGGGCAGGGGCTTCTGTTTCTTACCTGGCTCCGGTCCCACGACGATCCGGTCCAGGAAGCACAGCTGCTCCTTCCTTCAGTTCGGCCACTGGATGTTCGTGCGGCTGCTCGGCTCCGCCTCCTCACCGGTGATTGGCCACCAGAACTGTAGCTCGGGAAAGGCACACAGGCGGCCAATCACCGGGGAGGAGGCGGAGCCGAGCGGCCCCGCGAAAATCAAGTGAAGGTAAGTGTGCCGTGCACAGGTGCTGCTGCAACCATATATGCTTGCTGCAGCAGCACCATTCTGAACAGTGGTCAGCAAGTGTCAGTGGGAGAAATAGTGCCCCATCATTGGTGTCACTGATACCAATGATGGGGCATTATTCCTCCCACTGACACCGACGATGGGGCACTTCCCCCCCCCCACTGACACCAACGATGGGGCACTATTCCTCCCACTGATACCAATGATGGGGCACTATTCCACCCCCCACTGACACCAATGATGGGGCACTATTCCGCCCACTGATACCAATGATGGGGCACTATTCCACCCCCCACTGACACCAATGATGGGACACTATTCCCCCCACTGACACCAATGATGGGGCACGATTCCTCACACTGACACCAATGATGGGGCACGATTCCTCCCACTGACGCCAATGATGGGGTGCTATTCCTCCCACTGACACCAATGATGGGGTGCTATTCCTCCCACTGACACCAATGATGGGGTGCTATTCCTCCCACTGACACCAATGATGGGGTGCTATTCCTCCCACTGACACCAATGACTGGGCACTATTCCTCCCACTGATACTAATGATGGGGCACGATTCTTCCCACTGGTGTGCATTGGAAGAGGGGTAGTCTTATACGGCGAGTATAGCCCAAACACTACATTTTAACAGGAAAAGTAGGGGGGTCGTCTTATACGCCCAGTCGTCTTATACGCCGGAAAATACGGTATTAGAAAATGCATGGATAGAAACGCATGTAAGATGGTCAATCCATGCGTCTATGAAAAGGGACTATATATATATAAAAATTTTATTATTTAAATCTGCGTCACCCATTAGCAATGAAGCAGTTGAGATCTAAGTCTATGTTAAGCCCCGCTGGATGGGAAGTGCCCAATTCGAAAATGTGTTTAGTCTCTGTTGATCTATTTCATATGTCTTATGTGTTTGACTGGAACTATAAGAATAGATTTTCTTCTTTCTACTTCCATTGCATTTACAGGCGATGCACCTATTACAGGGGTAAAATACTTTCATATTAAACAGTGTGAGTGATTTAACAGGAGGGTTAATAATGTTAGGAGATATTTTATCTCTAAGAATGGTTGGTCTCCGAAAAATTACTTCAGGTGTATCAGGAAGTATATTGCTCAAAACTGGATCAGATTTTAATATATTCCAATTTTTCTTGATGATATGTTTAACTGCTCTATGTTGAACAGAGAAGGTAGTGATAAACGGACAAAAAATGTAATTTACTTTCTTGGAACTAGTACCTAAATGTTCCTCCTGACTAATCTGGGTGATTTCTGTGATAGTGTTATCTAGGGACACCCTGTTATAACCCTTCTCCAAAAACCGTTCTTTCAAAATATTAGCTTGTGTCTGAAAATCTGAGGTATTTGTACAATTTCTTCTCAGTCTTAGCAATTGTCCTTTGGGGACATTAGCAAGCCAGCTGGGATGATGGCAACTATCCAAAGGAATATAACTATTCCGATACGACGACTTGAAGAACGATTTGGTGATAATTTTATTGCCTACCCTCACCAAGGTAAGGTCTAAAAAACTAACTTCTTCATGACTAAAGTTATAGGTGAGTCTGATATTGTAATTATTATAATTCAAGGTAATGAAAAAGTTTTCCAGTGATTGTGTATTCCCATTCCACAACAAGAGAATATCGTCAATGTATCTCCTATAAAAGACCAATTCTGGCCAGTCCCTGGAGTATATAATCTCTTCCTCCCAGTAAGACATAAATAAGTTATTATTATTATTTTAATAATTTTCACATGCGTTATTAGTTTTGGGGTTAGTGCAGATTCAGATCTGTAGTCTTCTTAATATTATGTTTTTATTTTAGTTTTATTCTCTGAGAATTTTCTTCTGGCATATAACGTTCATGTATATGATGTCCTGTTGAATGTTGGTTAATTTTAACTTGAAAAGAAATAATGACGCGTGTATAAATACTTACCCAAATTATACCACTTAATTGGAATAAGTTCAACACGTTGGCGCCATTGCGCTTATTTTATATACTTTATACAGATTTGAATTAGTTCGTCTTTCAATAGGTGTATTTACATCGTTGTTGAACTTGTCTTTATTGACATTCATCTGTCAAATATAGGGTATCATTGCCCTTCTATCATGTGTTTTTGAGCTCCATTAAAATGGAAGACGGAGCCATGCACATGCGCCTTAGTTATTGCACACTGGCGCATATGAAACCGCGCATGCATCATTATGCCTATTTATATGCGCCTATTTGCGTCATCACGCCAATGGTTCCATACCTCTGAAGATGTGCGTGCGCACGTAACGCGTAAGGAGGAGCCTGGACGTCGAGGCGCTACGCCGCCGGAGCCACGTGGAGGCCCGGCGGCCATTATTCAGAGTGTCAGGGTTAGTTTGTCTTGCTGACACATCTTTATGATACCTGCCTACTTTGAATTGGATGCTATATTTTTTAATAAAGCTGCTTTTTATAACCTTACTACACTATGGGTGTCCTTCCCTAAACTCCCCTGAGGAGCTTTTGCTTGCAGAATCCTGATCTTGGAATCCTACACCTAACTGGGAAGAGGAAGATCTGTTGCTGCATCCACAGAGGAGGGATCCACTGTAACTGGACCAGCTTTATTCCCTTCTGGATTGAGGATTCATGAGCTCTAGATGCACACTGCGTTTATGTGTCTTTCTTTTGGTGAGTGCGTTTTTCAGCCGTTTCTACACGGATCACCAATTTTGAATCCTCACTTGTCACTGGACACGTTCTTATGACCAAGACTTTAAGTGGACTCATATCTGTTTTACTTTTAGCGCTGCACTATTTTTATGTTATTCTATTTTAAGTACATATTGGTTGCTTAGAGTGCTTAGCCGCTTTCAGGACTAGCGCTCACTGTTGTCTCCCTATTTTATTGTAATTCTAAGTATGCCTATACTGTGTGTAAGAAACAACTTGTTAAATTGCCAACTTTGTGAAAAAAAAATTTTTTTTACATTTTCCTAAAATATGGTTACAAAAATTACCACTTCAAAAAACTCACCATGCTTCTTACTAAATACCATGAACTGTCTACTTTCCAAAGAGAGGTCATTTGGGGGGTATGTGAATTGTTCTGGTATTTTAGAACCTCAAGAAATGAGATAGACAGTAATTACATCAGGATCGATCATTTGTCAAATATATATATACCATAGTTAGTAGACTCTATAACAGGGGTCCTGAAACTTTTTAAACAGGGGGCCAGTTCACGAACCTTCACACTGTTGGGGGGGCCGAACTATGGTTTGAAAAAATATGAACACATTTTTATGCACACCACACATATCTTATTTGTAG
Organism: Staurois parvus; assembly: GCF_062004578.1. Classification (NCBI taxonomy): domain Eukaryota; kingdom Metazoa; phylum Chordata; class Amphibia; order Anura; family Ranidae; genus Staurois; species Staurois parvus. Next base: position 2,410,955 of record NW_028318542.1, on the reverse strand, counting down.
TGCAAAAAACAGGAAAAAACAATACAATATTTAAAATGTACTGTACTCTGTAATGCACTGGACACCGCAATGTACTGTACTCTAACGCACTGGACACCGCAATGCACTACACACTGTAACGCACTAGACACCGCAATTCCGTGTACTCTGTAACGCACTGGACACCGCAATGCACTGTACTCTGTAACGCACTGGACATCGCAATGCACTGTACTCTGTAACGCACTGGACACTGTAACGCACTGGACACCGCAATGCACTGTACTCTGTAACACACTGGACACCACAATGCACTGTACTCTGTAACACAATGGGCACCGAAATGCACTGTACTCTTTAACTTACTGGACACCACAATGCACTGTACTCAACACAATGGACACTGCAATGCATTGTACACTGTAAAGCACTGGACATCGCAATGCACTTCTGTGGTGGAAGATTTGATGTCCAATGATTTTGTGACCACAGGGTTGATTTCAGTGGTGTGTTTTGGTTTTGTGCTGCCCTAGGCAAGACAAAAATTGGGTGCCCCCCATCTTAATTTGTTCCTTTTTAAGGTTCACACCTTCATCTGTAAACTCCGCCCCTTCCTCTTTAGGCTACAGCTGTACTCCTAGATAACACCAGACCCTCCTATACTACCCACTATATTTCTAGATAACACCAGACCCCCTATACCCCTTGTCCTCCTAAATAACACCAGACCCTCCTATACAACCTGTACTCCTAGAAAACTCTAGACCCCCCCAATACCCCCTGTACTCCTAGATAACACTAGATCCCCTATACCCCTTGTACTCATAGATAACCCTAGACCCCCTATACTATCTGTACTCCTAGATAACACTAGACCCCCTATACCCCTTGTACTCCTAGATGACACTAGACCCTCTATACCACCTGTACTCCTGGATAACGCTAGACCCCCGATACCCCCTGTACTCCTAGATAG